>NW_007247460.1:268518-296175 GCF_000164805.1 Carlito syrichta
GTCAGGAAATCCACTCACCTCAGCCTCCCAAGGCGCGGGATTACAGGCTGAGCCACCGAGCCCGGCTCGTTCTTACTTGTTTAAGAAAATTAATTCACAACTGGGCTCGGTGGCTCAGCCTGTAATCCCGCGCCTTTGAGAGACTGAGGTGAGTGGATTACCTGAGCCCGCGGGTTCGAGACCCGCCTGGGCAACGAGACCTCATCTCTACAATAAATCAAAAAATCAACTGGGAATGATAGCGCGTGCCTGTAATTCCGGCTACTTGGAAGGCTGAGGCGGAAGGATCGCCGGAGCCCAGCAGGTCGAGGCTGCGGTGGCCGGGAGCGGCCACTGCACTCCAGTCTGGGCGACAGAGTGAGACTCCGACTCAAAAAAAACAAGAAAAAGAAAGAAAATTAATTCACTTAGGAGAATAGTAGCCTTGTGGATTTTTCCCTGAGGTGATAGTTTTTCAGGTGGCTTTTATATTTTTCTTTGTGCTTTATTTTCACAATTTTCTACAATAAACGTATTCAAGAAACTCAGAAAAAAATTTTTTTAATGGGGGGAAGAGATAGAGGTGAAATCCACCACATTCTTAAAGGTAGAAACAGCATCAATGTCATACTGAACTAGCCGATGTCTAGGGAAGCTCTGGGGTGAGGAGAGGCAGGGGAGAGAAGGGCAGGGCAGGGGTTGGTTAAGGAGCTTTGGTAGCAGGCAGGCCCTGCAAATCAATCCAGTGATGGGTGTGGCTGTGCCTGTGCGCTCAGCTCTTCCCTCATCCTCCCACCCTCCCTACCCTTGATTAGAGAAACCTGCTCTTTTGGTCTTAATTTGCATTTTCTCTTATATTCGGTTGCGGCCACCCCCCCCCACACACATGTACACACCCCCTCCCCTGTTTGGAGCATCCTTTCCACAGTGCCCTGATCCCTGAGACTGAGATGGGAGTGAACAGTGGAGGGAAAGAAGGAAGGGCTGCACCAAGAAACACCTTGTCAGTTCAGGACCATAACTCTGTCTCATTCTTTTTCCCCGGAGAGAGGAGACTTGAGCCTCTGCTTTTTTATAACTGATGGCAGGCAGGGGAAATTACCGAGTGATTATCAGAGAAGAGAGGGGGGACCGATGGAAACAAGGCTGCAGGAGCAGCAGGCTGAGAGTAACGTCTGAAGCCAGAGCCCAGTCTAGTGCTGCTCTGGCCCACTAGCCACTCCCTGCCATCAGAATCTACTGGCTTTGGGTGGAGGTCTCAGGCTAAGAGACAGCTGACATTTGACCACTGGCAGAGCCCAGGGCTGCCCCTCCATACCGTTGTCTCAAGGCCCAGCCCTTGCTTCCCTGGGCAGAGGGAAGCAACCCCATGCCTTTCCCACTAGCATGGGGCAGGTGAGCCCTGGGACCTTCAGCCTTTTCCTAGGCTTCCTCCAGAGACCCCAAGACTGGGAAGAGCAGTAGTCCCCTGTACGGCACTGGGTTTTCCAATTGTGGTTTTAAATGAGGTCTGCTTTCTCAAACTACTTTTTTTCTGTGGCCTGCATTGTCCCTGCCATCCTTAGGCCTCTTGGGTATAACAGGCTCTGGGACAGGCTACCAGCTTCACCACTAGCTTGCTTGGTGACTTTGGGCAAGTATCTTAGTTCTCTTGGTTTCCTGCTCTATAAAATGGGGCTTTCATCCACATCATGGAGTTACTTTGAGGATTAAATGAGGTTAGTGCAAGGCACTTGGCTAGTACCCGGTGCACAGTCCCTTGTCACCTGTGCTTAGACTATTATTGGTATTGGTGGCAGCGTCACCCTTCTTAGCTCTTGTAGCCTGGTGCCTCTCTGTCACATCCTTCTCCTGATCAGCTCTTGCCCATCTTTCAGGGTACAGCTTAACCCCCACCTTCCCAGGAAGCCCTCTCTCCTCTGGCGTGTCCTCTGAGATCCTGCAGCTCCCTCAGGAGCTACTCCCTGGTGTAGTTGGTCTTTGTTCTGTGCTGGGGTTCACATGATCACTCTTCACCATTGACCTGTGTGGATCGCCCACCCTGGGCATAGATGTATAGAGGTGGCCATGCTAAAACCACTCCTCCTGTCGTACCTCATGTCAGCACAGCCACAGTACCCCATGGTGGATGTGTGCATACAGATGTGTCCAATGTCTTCCGGGTAGAAACCCAGCCCTGCCTAGAGGAGTCCAGGCTTCACATATAAGGACAACTGTGTATGTCAGGCGGAGAGTTTGCTTTCATTTTAACGGACCTTCTGGAAACAGTGTTCTGACACGTCCCAGCTGCAGAGAAATTCTGACTATGGGGACATGTGTGCAGCTGGGGGAGCATGGCTCTGCTAGAGAGCAACTGGTGCCTCAGCAGTCACAGTCCCTCCCCGGCAGAGTATATCTCTTCTGTTCTAGGGGTCGTGACGGTCACAGTAGCCATGCCATGTGTTCTCTTCCACAGACTTCTCTCGTGGAGATCTGTGTGACTTCTGAGTCCACAGAAGTACCTGTTTGGGGCAGGTGTAGGCGGATGGGACTAGTGAGATGCTCCCACCCCTTGACATGGTCTCCCAGGGACACAAACCAAGTGTTTCTGGGCCCCTGCTTGGTCATCAGTGAGTGGAGACTGCTGAGGATACCTGGAAGCCGAACTGGCCAAGGACAAAGGGGCTGCAAAAGCCAGGGTCCCGGCCCTGAACTCTGCCTCTCTCAATAGGGAGGGGACACTCAACTGCTAACAAACCAAGACGGGCTTGGGCTTTTCCTTGACCCTCCAGGGCAGTAGCCTCATTGGTTGCAAAAATCACCTGTGCACCCCTAAACATCTATGGGCAGTCCAGTGTCTCCCCAGCACCTGGCAACCCTGCCCTTCACTCTGGATTTCTCTCTTGCAAAGGCTGGAGGTTGAGCATGCTGGAGAGTTTGAGCTTTGGGTACTTATCCCAATGCACATCTGTTGGGTCCTAGATTCCCTGCTGGCAGGGAGGAGGGGCAGGTTTGACCAGCCCCAGGAGAGCCCAGCTGATCTTAGTGTGCAGGTGATTGGGTCACCCAAAACAAGACACCCAGATATGGTTCCAGGGGCACTGGATATCTCCATGCTAAGGGCTTGTTTTCCAATGTGAGGCTAAAACATCCTTTGGCGATGGGGTCAGACAAGAGACCTTGCTTCCCACTGGCCAGGACCATTGGTGGCTGCCACATTCTTCCTTTCCTGTGTGCTACCATGTGCAGGGGAAGGTGGGCGGAGCTCAGAGCATATTGGGACAGTGGGCGTGGGTTGGGGACCTTCCTGCAGCCCTGCCCTTTGCCCTACCCTGTAAACAGGGACAGGTCATATGAACAACAAGTGCAGAGGGAGAGGCTGGCCCCTACCTCTGGCCCAGAACAGCCGACAGCCCTCAGCAAGTAACTTAGACCAGTCCCTGTTTACCCTTTGGCCTTTGTCACTATTTGTTGACTGAAGACCTTACTGCAGCAAGACAATATTAACAAGTGAGATCCCTTTCGAGATGGAAAAGGACATTTTCCTTCTCCTAAAATCACATGGACAGGAGGGCTCTAGAGGTGTTCAGAGCCCTGGAGGGCTAGAGAAAGCTGAGCAGAAGGGAGTGTGGGTTGCCCTAGCCCCTTTCCCTTTACCTGAACCAACGCCTCCAGCTCCTTCCCCAGGATGCCTAGAACCAGATCTTACTGTAATTCCTCCCTCCTCCGGGGCCTCCAGTGTTCAAGTGACCACTTGCACCCATGGTAGAACCCAGTGACAGATGCTGGTGGGAAGGAGCAGCATTCAAATGGACTGGGCTGATGGAAAGTAAAACTCGTTGTGGCTGCTGCCCCAATAAACACTTCTCCTCCAGGAAGGGCCCCCAGTAATGTCGCGTGTGACTGTATGAGCCACTACACAGAGCAGAGTCCCCTGACCCTCACTGAGCTTCTCCCGGAGTCAGACTGGCCCTCGGCTCAGTGCCCAGGCTGCATATCCAGAGGCCTGGGCCTGCTCCTCACTGTTTCCCCCTTATTGAAGGCCTCAGTACTCCCTGTCCCCTTGCCTCCAAAATGACCAGTGGTCTATCTCCAGGGACCCACTCAGGTCTCAGAGTTGGATTCTGTACAGGTAAGAGGAGGGAAACACTATCCCTTCCCCCAGAGGTGAGGAGAGGTGGCCTGTGGGGATTCCTATAGGAGGAACATTTGTACAAGACACTGAGTAACATGATTCTGCAGGAGGGAGGGCAGCGCTGGCCTCTCTGCTCAGAAGGAGCCATGCCCTAGATTTGTGGCAGTTGCCCTTTCTTCTCCCTGGCAGGCTGCTGCCTGCACCTTCCACGCTTGGCTTTTGTCTTCACCAGACCCCACCTGCCCCAGTAGGAAGAGCCTGGAGCATATTAGTCTGATGGGGCTATAACAGCCCTTTTGCCTTGTGCTAGCTCTGTGACCTTGAATCAGTTAAGTCAGCTTTAAAAGCCTCGGTTCCTTTCTGTATAATATGGGCAGTTCCTGTTGTTTTTTCAGGTACTGAATATAAAGCCCCCAGCACAGTAAAGTGCCAGGACAGACCCCATGTCACCTCCCCCACAAGGCCTGGCAGAGGGTACCCAGGGAACTCTTGTTATGTCCAGATCTTAGTGACCCTGAGGACTACTTCTTGCTGTCCCCTTCCCTTGAGTTCTTGAAAGCAGACTGTGGCCAAGAACAGGCCCAGAGATACCGTCCCGGCTGTGCCACGCGCCGTGTGAGCTGTTTCCCCATCTGCAAAGTAGGGAGCAGTAGGAACACCTACTTTGTGGAAGTTGTGAGGCCTGAGAAAGGCAAGATGGGGAATGTCCTTGGCCCAGAGCCTGGGTGAGGAGCACTTAATGCTCTGTCCAACCTCTGCTGCCAGGAGCCCTCCTATGCCCTCCCTCCTTCCTCAGGTACTGGACCCAGACCAGGCCAGGCTTGAAAACTGACTTTGTGTTTCAGATTTCTCTTGGGGTTGTGAAGCTTTTTTAAAAGCTAAAAAAGTCTCTATTAACTGGGCTGGGCACAGTGATTCATGCCTATAATCCCAGTACTTTGGGAGGCCGAGGCAAGAGGATTGCCTAAGCCCAGGGGTTCAAGACCAACCTGGGCAACATAGTGAACCTCATCTCTACAATAAATCAAAAAATTAGCCAGACATGGTGGTGCATGCCTGTAGTCCAGCTACATGGAAGGCTGAGGCAGAAGGATTGCCTGAGCCCAGCAGGTCAAGGCTATGATAGCCATGATCGTGCCACTGCACTCCAGCCTGGGCAACAGAATGAAACTCTGACAAAACAAACAAAAACAAAACTCTATTAACTGAAATACTTAAGCTAATAAACCATCTCACCTTATTAGCTTCCTAATTATTAATTCACAAGAACTCAGAACAGGGCTTGGCATATAGTAAAATCTCAGTAAATGTAAGTGTGCTAGAAGGTAAAGTAGAAAGTTCTTTTTCCTCCCCATAACCCTTCTTGTGAAGAACTTTTTAAAAGACAATGGTCCTGGGCCAGACATAATCATGCTATAATCCCAGCATTTTGGGAGGCTGAGGCGGGAGGATCACTTTAGCCTAGGAGTATAAGACCAACCTAGGTAACATAGTAAGACGTCTCTACAAAAAGTAAAAACAATTAGCTGGACATGATGGCATGTGCCTGTAATCCCAGCTACTCAGGAGGCTGAGGTGGAAGGATCGCCTGAGCTCAGGAGGTCAAGGCTGCAGTGAGCTGTGATCATGCCACACTGCACTCCAGCCTGGGTGACAGAGTAAGACCCTAACTCAAGAAAACAAAACAAAAGAACTGTTGTAGTCCCTTTCTCCCTGAATAACGAGGGTATGGCTTCCAGAACTGTTTCTTGCCCTTTGAGGATTTGTAGCATTGGGTAGTCACCACACAAACGAATCCCATAGTGGGAGATGTGGCCAGTTCAGGAACTGGGAGGACCCTGCACTGTACCTGGGACATGCTTTGAGAACTGTTTGCTTTTGTTTTGTTTCCATTCACCTGTTTTTCCTCAAAGCTGCATACACTTCTGTTGACTGGGGTCTGGTTAATGAAGGGCCTGACTGCAGCTGGATCTGGTTTTCTTGGTTGTCAGCCTTCAGTTCGGCATTAAGGTTGCCCTAAGAGCTGGTGAAGGTTATGAGTAAATGTTAGGGTTCAGGAGGAGTTCAGAATATCAACGCGATGCTGTCCTCGTGGCCATTCACTCCCTCTTAGAAACTTGAGGTTGGTCCAGCTCAGGCCTCACCTGGGCATCCTCCTCATGGGGCAGAAGGTCTGGGCAGGTGGTGCCTCTCTCTGCCTTTCCCCATCAAGACACAGTAGACGTCCCAGAGCAACTGCTGGGACTTTGGTGACTCCCAGGTTTGGGGTGACGCAGGAGCTGGCCCCTGACCTGGAGTGGTGCCCAGGCCTTCCTCATGCCCCACAAGGAATGTGTTCTCCGTTCTGGCCTCGGGGCTCTGTTCACCTGGGTGCTCTGGAGTGCAAGGTTGGCAGTGCTCTCTGTGGGACAAATTTATGTCACCACACACAGGTTCTGTGGAGGCTCCCACAGCAGGCATCACTACAGTTCAGCTGCAGGGGGGGCCACCAGTAATGGTCTGCATGAGCTGGCCCAAGTTACTTTTCCAGATGGAAAGTAGCACTCACCACCGTAGAACAAGTCCAGAAAGAGGTCCAGAGACACATGGGGAATTCAGACTCCTCAGAGGTCGTTCCAGATTGATAGAGATAAAACAGTTCACTCCAGAAATGTACAGCTTGCTGTGTGGACAAAAATAAGGTTGGATCCTGTCTCTCTTAACACCTTACATCAAGATCAATGCCAGATGGATTAAAGATTTAATTGTAAAAAAGGAAACTGTAGGCCGGGCTTGGTGGTTCAACCTGAAATCCCAGCACTTTGGGAGGCTGAGGCAAGTGGATTACCTGAGCCCACGGGTTCAAGACCAGCCCCGGCAACTTGGCAAAACCACGTCTTTACAATTTAAAAAAAAAATTAGCTAGGTGTGGTAGTGTACACCTATAGTTCCAGCTACTTGGAAGGCTGAGGCAGAAGGATCACTGGAGCCCAGCAGGTTGACTCTGGGGTGGCCATGAGTGTGCCACTGCACTTCAGCCTGGGCGACAGAGTGAGACTCCAACTCAAAAAGCTGTGAAATTACAGAGAAAATATGGTAGAAAAATTTAAAAATAATCTTGGATAAGGAAGCCTGACAAAACTGAGAAACTCCACAAAAAACTGGGTGCGTTCAGGCACAAAAATAAATGCACTCCAGTCTGGGCAACAGAGTGAGACTCCAACTCTAAAAAAACAAAACAAAACAAAAAACAAACCCTATAAAAGTCAAAGAATAAGTGACAAACTGGAAAAACAAATGTCTAACTCATCTCATAAGTAAAAGGTTCATTTTCTTACTGTGTAAAGCATTCCTACACATCTGTACAGAAACAACTATAATGCATAGAAAAGTCCTCGAAGGATAGAGATGGGTTGTTCCTGGAAAAGGAGCTTCAGGTGCCCCGGGATGCACAGCAGAGCCCAGAGACCAGAGCGTCAGTGCTGAGTCTGGGCCCATGCACTTAGCCTGTGACTTCAGTGCCTCCTGGGCCTCAGATTTCCTAGCTGTAGCCCCTGGGATGAAATGGCATGTGCACATCCAGCATGTAGGACACATGGAGGCAGCAATGCAGAAACGGAGGAGTGTGCAAAGACGTGACCTCCCCTCTGGGCGACACAATCTGACTCTTGTAAGAAATGTACCATGGAAACTACAAGGAGAGACATTTCTTGCAGCACTGCTGGCAGAGTAGGGACCTGGCATTGACGTCACTGAGGGAAGCACAACCACCTGTTAGAATTTTAAATGCATGTAGCCTTGGAGCAGGGGTCCCCTTCCTAATCACATAACCAGACGGAGTGCACTCAGCGTGTTGGGAAGTTCACGCAGCACCATTAGCAGTGGTGGGATTGGAACCAGACATCTTTCAGCAGGGAACTGGTTACGTGAATTACAATATATTCCTAGCCTGGATGATTATGCAGCTCCTAAGAAGGGACAGGTCTACACAAACTGGTGTGGAACAATCTCCTGTACAAAGTGATAAAAATAAGATGTTGGACCACGTGTACAGGAATTCCATGTGTAAAAATGAATCCACTGGGCTCCAGGAAGTGGCAGTCCAGGAAGTGGCAGTGGGTACCTCTGCAAGAGGCTTTGTGGCTGAGGGATGGGCGGCACCTGTGGGTTTTGCCTCTTAGGACATACTGTGTATTTTAAAATTTAATCTGAAAATACCTATCTCATGACTGTGTGAGTAATAAGAGATCCTCATGGGACTAGAGGCATGTAGTAGTCAGGCTGTATGAGTTCACATCTCTGCTCCACCACTGGCTATGTGACCTGAGATATTCTGACCTGTGTGCCTTGGTTTCCTCATCTATAAAACAAGGATTAGCAGAGACCCTAATATGCAGGGTTATGAGCATGAAATGGGATAATCCATGTAAAGGCTCTCAGCCCTGGTCATGCAGTAAGCAAGCAGAGAGTGAGCACCAGCCAGCCTCCTCGCTACTGTCCCCGTTGTGCTTGACACTGTGGGATGGGGGCTCCATGCACCTCTCCCCGCTCAGCTGCCCTGTCGGGGCCTTGTAGGTGGGTGAGAACTGCCCAGGGCAAGAAAGTCTTCTCACTTGAGGCTCTCCTCCTTGGAGCGAGGCTGACTCCTTGGGTGCCTGCCCCTGTCACAGCTGCCCGCCTGAGGTAGCTGTTACAGACTTGGAATTATAAAATCGTGTCTGTGAGGAACCTTGGGATGAGTCTACCAATTCTTCCTCTTGGATGGTCGTGGAACCTACTTCCCAGAACAATGCATGTACACTCAGGTGGGCCAGGGCTTGTGACCAGGCCTGAGCATGCGGTGCCCCCTTATCCTGTCTGTTCTGGCCAGGGTAGGCACCCTGTGCACATTCTGGAGTCCTGGCACTGCCCAGCTTCCCCAAGAGTCACTCAGTGGGAGTTGGCAGTCCAGATAGATTTGTCTGCACACCCTCTTGGTGCCTGTGGTGAAGGAGAATTTGGCGTGGGGCCCTGACAGGCCGACCTGACATATGTAGCCTCCAGTCCTGAATCCAGGAGGGGCCCTGATGCCTCCTTTCTGCTCTCAGGGGTCTAACGTTATGGAAGAGCAAGACCTGCGGGAAATCGGGATCAGTGACCCTCAGCACCGGCGGAAGCTGCTCCAGGCCGCACGCTCCCTGCCCAAGGTAACCACCAACAGCTCCGCAGCCTTGGCCTGTGCCTAACAGTACCTGACCTGAGGACAGGGAGGAGCATGGCCCTGCCACATGCAGATCACAGCAGGGTGTTTACTCCTCATCCTAGAAGCCCCTAGGCCTGGCTGACTACCTTTTGCTTCCTCGCTCAGTGCTAAGGCCTCTGGAGAGTCAACAGAGCAGTAGGCACAGGGAGTGGGGGAGGTTCTGAGGGTCTGTCTGGCTCAGGAGCCTGGTGCCCACAGACTTGGCCTGTGATCCAGAGCCCCTTTCAGGGTCTCTCCTGATTCACTCAAGCTCAGGCCAGCCCATACTGACCCCTGGCAGGTAGGCCTGGGAGGAGCTGGGCCACGAAGCCAGGAGCTGATGGTCCCGAGTCTCTCCTCCCTGACTGTGCTGGTGCTGGGCACATGGCCCCCGTCGCTTCTACTCGCCCAGAGCTTAGGAAGCACCCACTCCACAGGCACACACCATTTTCTCGTCCCTCCAGGCCTGTGACCTCATCAGAGCACAGGGTGGAGCATTCTCCAGACTCATCCAGTCTTACCTGCTAGGACCATCTTCCCCAGCCCTAGAGTTGCTCCAGGGCCTCCCACTCCCAGATGGGGAAACCAAGGACACAGCAGTAATAGAAAGGTCTGAGGGACAGGAAGAACTTAAAGGTGTTGAGGACTCCAAGCCTGCAGGGCCCTCCTTGGCCCTGGTCTGTGTGAGTTGGCCTGGCCCCAGGGTCTACCAGGTCCATGTCCTGTAAGTGCTAAGATGTCATTCCTGCCTCCCTCCTCGCCCCACAGGTGAAAGCTCTGGGCTATGATGGAAACAGTCCCTATTCGGTGCCCTCTTGGCTGGACTCCCTGGGGCTGCAGGACTATGTCCATTCCTTCCTGTCAAGTGGCTACAGCTCCATCGACACTGTGAAGAACCTCTGGGAGCTGGAGCTTGTCAACGTGAGTACAGTCTCTGCTGGGGCTGACCTGGGCCTCCCGAAGCCTGAGCTTCCACATGACAGCAGTCCATCAGAAGAGGCTGGGGCTGGAGGGGACCGTGGGCCCAGTCGGCCACCTGACTCTCTTCTCCTCGCCTCCTTTGTGCCCAGGTCCTAAAGGTACACCTGCTTGGCCATCGCAAGCGCATCATTGCCTCCCTCGCAGACAGGCCCTATGAGGAGCCACCCCAGAAGCCCCCGCGGTTTTCCCAGCTGAGGGTGAGTTGGAGAGGGATGAAAAGGAAAAGGAATATGCATAATGTATTTTTAGGAGTTAAATAGCATTCTCTGGGATTCTTCAGAGACAGTGTGCCCTCTATGAAGAGGAGAGCATAGCCCCTCCCCTGTCTTGTTCTTGGGGCCAAGTCTGCCCCTAAGTCCAGGTGAAGAGAGGAGTACAGGAGAGCATGTTTTTGGCTGGTTATTATAAATATATGCCACCCATTTACATTCAAAGAAGCTTGGGGTGGCCATAATCAAGAAGCCAGTTTAAATCTAAATAGAAAATAAGGTCTTGGGGAAAGTGGGAAAACAGGTATACAGGTCTCAGCCTTGCCTGGGTGTGTCTGGTTGATCAACTCAGCTCTGCACCAGGGCCAAGCTGGGCCGGTAGGAAAGACGGGGAGGTTGGAGGAGTCCCCTTCCCTTTCCAGGCAGATTGGTAGGAACCTGAGACAAAGCTTGGATCACACAGCAAGGCCTCAGTCCTGAGCCCCACCCTGAATCTTCTGAGTTGGGATTCCTGGACTGGGATAGCTAAGAGAGCCTATGATTTTAAAACCTCATGGATGATCTATTGCTCAACCTGATCACCCCTGGCTGCAGAAGGGTTAGACTCTGGGAGCCTGAGTTGGAGCTCTCCCTGCACACGCACAATGTGTATGTGGTATGTGTGATGGTGGGATGAGAGCAGCACCCGCCCACCAGAGCTCCTGTTGTGCACGGGCCCTGTGAGCCTCATCTCATTTAAATCTCCGACAGCTTCAGAAAATGCATACTGTTTATCATCCTTTTACAAAGAAAGCTGAAGCCCAGCCTTGTGCTGATAACCAGACACACAGCTGAGATTCAAATAGGGACACTGAGAAGCCTGATTTGTGTTCTCAGGCCCAACTGCAGGACTGAGGCTTTTCTCAAGAAAACATTTTGGTCTTGGTCATGTGCAGAGAACTGCAGTGACTTGTGACAAATGATTTTATCTTTGATGAATTAAAAGTGGTATCCTTGCCCAATAACCCTCCCTTTCCCATATGGCTCCGAGCCAAGGGCCACAGCAGACAGTGACTGCTCCCCTGTAGGACTGGGCTGTCAGTGCTTCCCAGTTCCAGGAAGGATTGGTGGCTTTGATTGTGACCAGGCTGGGCTCTGGCCCACTTCCAACAGGCTTCTGGTCTGAAGTGTCATGTGTCTGATGCCTCTATGGTGTTGGTCCCTTGGCTCCTTGCTGCTTCTGTCTCATTGGTACTGCCGCCCATGCCGCCCTAACCAGCCTGAGACTGGGTTCTTCCCCTGAGCCACCTGAGTTCCACCTGGATTTCTCCTCTGCAGTGCCAAGACTTGCTCTCCCAGACGTCATCCCCCCTGAGCCAGAATGATTCCTGCACCGGGAGGTCAGCAGACCTGCTGCTGCCTCCTGCGGACACAGGCAGGAGGCGCCATGACAGCCTTCATGAGCCTGCAGCATCCTCTCGAATGGAGCGCTTCAGAATCCAGGTGGGGCAGGAGGGGTTGCAGCTAGGGTCCACCTCTTTCCTCTGGGCAGGACAGGGCCTCCCTGAGCTATCTGCTGCTCCTGTGCCCAAACACTGTTGGGCTGGCACCAGGGTCAAGAGGCAGAGCCACCCAGCCACCATGTGTGTGGCCCATGCAGTCCCCAAGCCTCCCAGAGCAGACTGCACAAGCCACTTCAGCTGTCAGCTGCTGGGGCCGCTCCTACCCCCACCCGCCTGTCAGAAGCTCATCCCCACCGCTCCTCCTCCGCCCACCCTGCAGTCCCCTGCTGGTCCCATGGCCCTCTCAGTGCCTTTCTCCCTTATCACACTCGGTCGGCAGAACTGCTTTCTCTCCAGCCTCCTCAACCCCACAGGCTTCTGTTCTACTTCTCAGCCCATAGGTGGCGCAGCTGGAAACCCCCCTGCTCCTCGGTACATCTCTAGCCGCTGCCGGACGTTGGCCCCATCTCGCACTCCTAGCCCTCCCTTTCAGGGCATCACTTTCAGGGGTCCTGGGTTTACTCAAGACCTGCTGTTTTGTTGCCTGCCTCCCAGTCCCCATCACGGCCTGTGAGACACAGCTCTGGCAGATGTCCCTCATGCCCTCACGTTCACAGGGTGAACTTTAGCTTTACTCCTGCGTGTTTCTCTGACTCACTTCTCATGTCTGACCTCTGGGGACCTCCCTGACCTTTTCACAAGCACAGCGTGAATTTTAAGAGACTTAAAAACACCTTTCCAACAACTTCAGTTGCTCTGTATTGAGAGACTCTTTGCAGGTTGCTGAGAATGTGGTCTTAAGTGTTTCCTGGGTCATTTCCTTCCTCTCCATGCCTTACCAGTACCCTAGGCAAGGACCTATCAACTCTTACCTGGACTGCAATGGTCTCTACCCCCAAACCCTTGCTGCTGCCCCAAGGATCCGGTTTTTTTTTTTTTCTTTTGAGTCAGAGTCTCACTCTGATACCCAGGCTGGAGTGCAGTAACATGATCATAGCTCATCACAGCCTCAAACTCCTGGACTCAAGCAGTTCTCCTGCGTCAGCCTCAAGTAACTGAGACTCCAACATGCACTACCACTTGTAGGTAATTTTTTTTTGTAAAGATGCAGTCTCCCTGTGTTGTTCAGACTGGTCTTCCTCCCATCTTGGCCTCCCAAAGTGCTGGAATTACAGGCATGAGCCACCATGCCCAGCCCCAAAGGATCAATTTAAAATGCATCCCTAGGCTGGGCAGTGGCTCAGGGCTGTAATCCCAGCGGCCAAAACAGGGGAAGATCACTAGAGACTAGAAATTTGAGACCAGCCTGGGCAACATAGTGAGACCACATCTCCACAAAAAATAAAAAACTTAGCCAGACACAGTGTGCATACTTGCAGTCCCAGCTACTTGAGAGGCTGAGGTGGGAGGATCACTTAAGCCCAAGTAACCGAGGCTATGGTGAGTCATGATTGTGCCACTGCACTCCAGCCTGGGTGACAGAATGAAACCCTGTCTCTAATATAAATAAGTGGCATCCCTGGCTATGGGTGCCTCACTGACTTCCCTGCCACACGGGCTTCCTCCAAGGCCCAGCGCAAGGACATGAGGCTTCGAGGGGCCTGACTCCTGCACGCCTTTGTTCTTGGTGCTGAACAACCTCCAGCGTGCATGCTTCCCCACTGTTTTCTCCTCTCTACTTTTGGTTGTTTCCCATGTCCTTTGAGACTTGTCTCAGACCCCGCAGAGCCCTTTCTGAGCCCTGCTCAGAAGAGGCAGTTGGGTTCTCTGCCTCTTCTCTAGGGTTGGAGACACCACCTCCACCATAGCATTTGAGTTGCCTGTCTGCCCCTGCCCTCTCCACTCATCCCTTGAGCTCGCCGAGTCGCTGGCTTGTTCACCCATGGGTGTGCTGGAACCTGACAGCGAGCCTGGGAGTACCTCTGGGATAAGTAAGCAGGCGTCCAACTGCATGTGTTCTACAGGAGGAGCACCGTGAGGCCAAGCTGACCCTTCGGCCCCCCAGCCTGGCCGCTCCCTATGCCCCTGTGCAAAGTTGGCAGCACCAGCCAGAGAAACTCATCTTCGAGTCCTGCGGCTATGAAGCCAATGTGAGTCCTCCTGCCCTTCCAGCATGGCCAGCCTCCCTGCTCCCTGTCCCTTGTCAGCCAGGCCCTGCAGCCCTGAAGCCCAGCAGGCTCTCAGACCCGCCATAATGCCAGGCCCAGGGCTCGGGTGCTGTTCTCTATCTCTGACCACTCAGCAGCTAGGGAAAAGGAGTGGAGGGCCTCCCCACCTGGGACAGGAAAAGGGAGTATTGTTAGGAGAGGAAACCACCTGATTGCAGGACAGTCCCAAATTGACTGGGCCACCCTGTGTGGTGACACAGGACTTCCTAAGCCTCGCCACTGCTCACTCCCACAGTATCTAGGCTCCATGCTGATTAAAGATCTGCGAGGGACAGAATCCACGCAAGACGCCTGTGCCAAGATGCGGGTAGGTTGTGTGGGGTGGAGTGTGCTGTGGGGCCGGCAAGGACAGAAGGAGCATACGGGAGCCATGCTACATCAGGATGGGAAGGAGGCAGGGGCTGTGGAATCCCAGAGGCTTCGCCCTGAGAAGGTGTGTTCACGGGGCCACCCTTGTTTCCTGTAGAAATCCACCGAGCACATGAAGAAGATCCCCACCATCATCCTGTCCATCACATACAAAGGTGTCAAGTTCATCGATGCCTCTAACAAGGTGTGCTGCTTATGAGGACTCTTGGTGGGAGTGGGATCCTTCTCCCTGTCAGAGCCGTCTGGGTACCCTTTCTCATCTCTTGTCTCCCTCGAGGGTGCCTAATCCACTTCTGCCACCTCACCAAGGTGCTGGTCTCTCATCTCGCATATCCTTATCTCTGAGCACCTGTTGCCAGTCCTGTCCCCAACTTAGTGACCACCACTGTCTTCCTCAGCATGGGCTCCATTTGCCTGCTTGGAGGCTCATAGCTGTCAGTGGTGTGATCTCTTCAGTGAGCAAAGGACTTCCCCACGCACCCCCTGCTTGAGATCCAGCCTTCCTGTGACCTTTCTTACTTTACTCCCACCCTAGAAGGTGGGAGAGGCTGGGGAGAACTCAGGGTTGGATATGGACATTTTTATTTCCTTAGTGGCCATGCTAAGGGTGGAGACTCCGTACCCAAGTCAGACAAGGTTCAACACTGCCCCCAGCCCCCACCAAAAAAATGAGAAGAAGTGGGGTTTGGCTGATGCTCTAGACTGGGACAAAGAAAGGTGATGGCAAAAGGCTGGGCCACTGGTGCCCGAGACATCCCTGAGGGGCCCGAGGATTCCAGAACACCTCTTTCCCCAGCAGAATGTCATTGCGGAGCATGAGATCCGGAACATTTCCTGTGCAGCCCAGGACCCGGAAGACCTCTGCACCTTCGCCTACATCACCAAGGATCTGCAGACCAGCCACCACTATTGCCATGTGTTCAGCACGGTGGATGTGGTGGGTGGGGCCCTGGGCTGGGCGCGAGCCCTGTGGGGTCCTGCCCCTTCGGGTGGGCACAGATGCCCACATGGTGCCCTGGTCCCTAGCTGGTACCTGGCAAATGTTTGGTTCATGAGCCAAGTCCAGCAGCCGTTTGGGGTGCTAATGACAGATTTTATTCTAGCTTTTATTTTTTAAATTTTATTATTGTATATGTATTTTTAAGAAGCAATGTCTTGCTATGTTGTCCAGGCTAGCCTCAAACTCCTGGGTTCAAGTGATCCTCCCGCTTCAGCCTCCCAAGCAGCTGGAGTTTCAGGCCTGTGCTACTGTGCCCGACTTTCCAGCTTTTAGTCAAGTGTTTCTTAGGTCAGGCAAGGCCTGTGTCTCTCTAAGGCTTTCTGTTTGTCAATCTGCTGCTCCAGTTCCATGACCCTTCAGCGGGGCAGTCTCCCTGAAATGCCCTTATGTCCCTCTCAGGCAGCAGCATCCTCCTTGGCAGTAGGTTTTCTTCCCTCAGATTCCTGCTTGTTAAGCCCTGAGTGCCACTGGGCTGAGGTGCATTCATCCTCACACAGCTGCCCACAGGAAGTAGACCAGAGATGACCACCCACATGATGGGTCCCTCTGCCCTCAGACAAGACCCAGTGGTGGTCCCAGACCATCCCCTCCCCCAGCGGGAAGCCAGGGGGTTGGGTCCCTGCTGCCTGGGAAAGTAGCTATTTGCAGAATTTTTCTGACTTCTAGAACACTGACAGCCCCGGGCATTCCCCACTCTCTACTTGCTCTGGTTCTTTGGAGCCAAGAGTCTCTGTGCCCAGCTCTCTGCTTGCTCTGGCCTTTTGGACTCAAGAGCCAGGGCTCTGGGATCAGATTGCCTGGTTCTGCCACTAGCTATCTGTGTGATCTTGGAAGCATCACCTCTGACTGTCTCCTCATCTGTACAAAGGGGAATATAATATGACCAGCTTCCTGGGGCTGTTTTGAAGATTAAATGAGGCAGTTCACACAGCACTCAAAAGTGTGGCACGCACTTACCTGTAGCTCACTTTTCCACATAGTCAGTTCTGCTGCAACGCAGCACAGGCGCTCCTAAAAATCACTGTGCTGTGTAAAATCACACAATGAAAACCAAAGTTTATGGGAAATGGATTAGGGGCACAGCACTCAGATACTCGGTGACACATTAAAAAATAAATGATAGGAGCTTGATAAACAGCACAAGCACCATTTTATTCATATCGAATGACTAGGAAATGCCTGAACACTCCAGTAGACATGATACATAACACTGAACAAGAACTGCAGTTGATCTGCAGAGGTGTGCACTGCCCGTCTAGCTCCTGGCCCTCAGCCTCTGTGTGAGGGGAGAGCAGAGACCTAGAAAGGGAGAAAGGACAGGAAACAGGGAGGTACAAGCCACAAAGACTGACAGGAGGGACAAATGAGGGGCAGGGCTGTGTGGCCAGGTGGCCGTCAGAAGGGTGCAGCTCATGCGTCCCTGGGGGACAGCATCTAGGGATACTGTGGCACCAGGTGCAGGCACAGGTATCTCTGTGTGTCTCACGGGACTCGGTCCAGCTAGCAACAGTCTTTGCATTTACCCAGCACTTCTGTCAGATGTACTCACACATATGACGCAAAACATCTTCTGCTTAGATTGTTCTTTAGCATATTGGTCGAGTTGGAACAGATGTGTATTTTCAGCACAAGTGTTCTCCCATTACCTGTCCAGACATCTGTGCCTGTGCTCGGGTGGGGGTGTGAGGACAGGGCAGGGGAAAAGGGATTAGGGCACTGGAAGCCTGAGTGCTCAGGTGACAATCTGTTTCCTCCAGAATCTGACGTATGAGATCATCCTGACGCTGGGACAGGCATTTGAGGTGGCCTACCAGTTGGCCCTGCAGGCTCAGAAGTCCAGGTCAATGGGAGCCTCTGCAGCCGAGATGGTTGAAACGAAATCTTCCAAACCAGTGCCTAAACCTCGGGTCGGCATGAGGAAATCTGCAGTACGTGGGCCCCACTCGCCAAGACTCCCCATCTCCCTGACCTGGGATCTACGGGGAGCGGGAGGGATCTGGCACGAGGAGGGTCTCCTCGCGCTTCCAGGCAGCCAGCCCCTCAAGGAAGCAAGTCACATATTAGCCCTCTCCCAACACTGCCCAGGCCCTCAACCTGGAGGGCAGCAGCTCCTCTGACCTGGGCGGGCATTTGTCTGCCTGCAGTACTCCTACTCCCCCAGCTGGGCTCAACCTAGGGTGAGGCCGTTGAGGGACTGCAGAGCGCGGGGCCCTCTGGCCAGGCCCTAGTAACACCATCATCCCTGTGTCTGTGTCTGCTTTGCTTCGCACCCCAGGTGCTGCTGCCCCCTGATAGTCGCTGTTGTTACTGTCACACCTGCACCACCCACCGTCCTTCCTACCTACCGCTGCCGTCTGTTAGTCCTGGAGTCAAGGTCTTTACGCCTCCTGCTGTCTTGTGTGTCAGTCTCCCTGAAGTGACCGTGAGCGTTCTTAGGGTCTGGTGGCCTCCTCCTCTGCCTGCGTGACATTCTTTTCTCCTTTCCTGAGATGCCCTCTGCCCGTTACTGTGTGTGCTTTAGCCCTCTCTGTGTTTCTGTCATGTGTCCTCTCTCCAGAGGTCTGGGATCACTGCTGTGATCTCACCTCAGGGTGAGCTCTCTGGCCTTACCAGAGGGACCCAAGGCTTGGAATTTCCAAGCCCCATATCCCCTTCCTGCCCACCACGAACAGGTTTGGGGCCTAGAGCAGAAGACTTGAGTAGGGTGGGGTTCCTTTAACTGAGTTGAGGAAAAGTTATCCCTGGACTGGAGGTGGCCCTCCGAAAGATGCTCCAGGAAGGATGTCACTGCTCCCCGACCCCAGAGGCTTGCTCTTGGGCTGAGGGGAATAAGGGATGCCCCTCACAGCCTGTGGGCTCCAGCCCAACCTGGGGGCAGAGGGACATGTGAGTCCTGCCTGGTTCTTGCCTGGCTTGGAGCTCCCTCTCTAACTGGAAACCGTTTCCTTGTTTGGCAGCTGGAACCACCCGATGTGGACCAAGATGCCCAGTCACATGCCAGTGTTTCCTGGGTTGTGGACCCAAAACCAGACTCTAAGAGGAGCCTCAGCACCAAGTATGAGACCACTATCTTCTAAAACAACCCACTCCCTGTCTCCACTAGTCTCACTGTGCCTTTGTCATCTGATCTTTCTGCTGTCCTCAACTCTCTCCCTCCAGCTGCTGACGCCAAGGCCCCACTTTCACTGGGACCCGCCTCCCCCAGGCAGCAGCTCTAGGCACTGTTCATTCGCAGCCTCGTACCTAGAACCACCGAACACTGTGAACTCTCCCCCTTGGGCTGACGACAGCCTGGGGGGGCGAGTTGCCTTTGAGGTGGGCACCAAGAGGGCTAAGGGACTGGGTTGCACCCAGGAAGCCTCTGCAGGCAGGCACTGTGAGTCCTGAGGGGTGGGCAGTCTTCGAGCAGAATCCATAGGGCACCGTTAACTCCCTCTGAGTTGGGCTGGGCTCTCTCTGTTGGCTCCCTTCTCCCTTCTGCTAAACTGAGCCACAGTTGTGTGCCGCTGCCAAGAGCTGTCTGTTTTCACCTTTCCTGACAACCAACCACTGTGACCACCCAGTGCCAGAATCCCTCAGCACTGCTCACAGCTGACCTGCTGCCCTGCCCCGCCCTCCTTTGCTGCTCTAAGGTGTTGGCCTCGCTGTTGTTGTCGGGGCCTTGGGAGACCCTGACCTCAGTGATGTGGCTTGACCAAGGACAGACTGCTTTCTATGAGGGCCCAAGGTATGTGCCAGGCCCTCGGGCACATGCAGACTCCAAGGCGTGGGCTTTGAGCATCTGAACATGCACAGGCTGGCTCCGCTCGGCAGGTCCTCAGTCCTGATGGGCCTTCTACTCCAAGGAATGGGGGAGCATGCATGCAGGCAGCCCCTTGTGTCTTCGCCACTGATTCGCAAGGCTGGGAGCCCTGGGCCTGGCTCTGGAGTTTAGCTCACGGGGGAGGAAGGCCTTCCTGCAGGAGCCAGCAAGAGGGAGGCCCGTGCCCTGCACACACAGTGCGCCTTCTTCCCTCACAGAGCAGAGCTGCTCGAGGACAGGGCCCGGGCCGAGCAACTTCCATTGTCCGCCAGGAGCCTCCTGACGCTCGTCCACGGTGTGGGGATCAGACATAGTCAGGCACCAGCCGGTCCTGTCCCTCCCTGCTCAGCCTCCCCAGCCTCTTGGCTCCTCTGTGAGGAGAGGCCGCTCAGCAGCCGTGACTGTGGAACGGAGTCTTTGAAGAAGGCCCACATTCTCCGGTGCAGGCAGGCAGTTGAATGGCAGGAGACGGGAATGACGCGATTCCAGTAGGAAGCGGCGCAAGGGTAGCATAGCCCGGTAGGAGAGCCAATAAGCTGCGGCAGTAATTGAGAGTTGAAACCCAGGGCGGGTTCGCCCGCCCGCCTGTCCTTGTGCCTTCCTGAGCGGACTGGCAGAGCCAGAGGCAGCAGCGGGCATGGGCCGCGGTGCTGGGAGCTATGGAGCAGCCATGGAGAGCCTGGGGGAGGCTGTGAGGGCGTCTGTTCTGCTCTGTGTTTCCTTTCCGTTTCCACCTGCAGGCCCCTCTGGTTAACCCTTTCCTCCCCCCACTGTTTGCTTCTGCCAAGCTGAGCCACTGAGGAACCCACTGTGCTGCGGAAACACAGACGCAGGAGCACAGGCTCCTCCTCCAGCGCCGCCATCTCACCTGCAGCTTTGAAGACCCAGGCCCACCTCTGCCTCTTCTTGCTGCTCGGCTTGGGCCTGCCACCACCAGGCCTTGCAGAGCCAGCCCTGCCGGGCCGCAGAGAAGCACGCCAGGCCTCAGCAGATGGGACTGGGACTCCCGAGGGTCAAGACGTGACTTGTTCAAAACACATTTTTTTAACAGAAAAAAAATCCTTTTATAAAATGAACTTTTAACACTTGACTCAAACCTCTAGGTCAAACTGCCAATCTTGAGACAAATGAGGTCAGAGGAGAGGGGCGCTGAGACTGGCTAGGCCAGCCTGTGCAGCTCTGTCCCAGGATGGGAGGGTGGTGTGGCTCCCTAGGCCTAAGAGCAGGAGTGGCCTGTGGGCGAGCCAGAAGGCGCAGGCTCAGGAGTCCCCTGTGCAACCCAGCCAGATTAGTTGCTGTTCCTGAGGAACTATCCAGATTCTTGTCCCCATCAAGGGGTGGCTGGACACAGACGCTTCAGTAAGACACAGCCTAGGAGGCACCTGAGCAAGAGCAGGGTTTCCGGCCTGCCTCTGGTGTTCCAGGTTTGAAGGTCCAGTGGCCAGACAGAGACATGCGGGCAGTTTCTGGTGCCATGAGGTCTTAGCCAGCACCAGAACTCCAGGCGTTTCTTGGTCTCTCTCCTGTTGGTGTCAGAGGACTGCCCTGCACTGGCTGGCCACAGCACTCTCGTGACGTACTGTCTGAGCTGTGTCAGGAGCAAAAGCAGCTTTGTCTTGGGCATTAATGGGTAGGTTAGCTAAGATTGCTACTTGCCAGTGTGTGATTTGTCTAATCAGGTCTGTGTGATTAGGGCTCATGATTCTCTGATTTGACTGTTATGTTCTCAGCTGCTGGGCTCATCCCTGGCTCCAGGTGTGGAAAAGGCTCAATAAGGTGACAATGCATTGATTTTCCTCCAATGTGGCCTTCAAGGTGGGCTGGCGTCCTCGTGCCCCACGGCTGCTCAAGCCTCTCTCATAGCTGGCTTCGCTTTGAAAAGTTGCTTGGGCTATGTTCTTCCTCCTGAACTAGCGTGGAAACGAAGAGGCTGAGTCTGTGGGGTTGAGAAGTGAAGCCAGGTCAGCTGCTTGTCCTGTCCCTCCCAGTTTGCCAACAAGAAGAGCGTTTCCTCCCGTGGGTACTTGAGCAGGCCTCATGTTTTCTGGTCCCAGGACGAATATTCCAGGTTCCAGCAGCACTTCTCTCTCTTTCCTAGCCAGATTGTGAGTGTCGATTGTTGGTATGTATGCAGGCAGAGTGCCCCTGAGCACACACGCATAGCCCATGTGACTGGCCGGAAACCAAAAGCAGGCTGTGTCTTGGGCCAGCTTGAGGCTGGGCTTGTGGGTTTCCCGTGCTGAGCGCCCCCTGTACAGTAGAGGCAGGTTGTCCTCTACTTCTTGGTACGAAACGAGGACCTCGACACCATTTCCTGCTTCATTCGGGGCCTGTGGGGATTCCTGTGAGGTAACACTGTGCAGTAGTCAGCCCCTGCTCTACCCCACGGATGGACACGGACGCCACGGCTCTTAGTATGCTGTGCTGCTCCTGCTGCCACACTCGGGCTGCTGCCCTTCCTCCCAAGGAGGCTGGGCCGCACCCAAGTGGGCCTCTGTTGGTGGTGGTGGGTCCAAAAAGAAAACCATGTAGACACTACGATGAGTCCACAAGCTGTCTTTTGTTTTTAGATACTACGCAGGTGTTTCTTCCCCCTTGAAGCTGCTATACCTTCTTTATTTATTCAGGGTGTTTTCCTGCCGAAGGCCTCAGCTAGTCTGTGCTGGCTCTAGGTTGTGCTTTGAGATTGGTTTATTTCAGAAGAGTGAAGAAAGGTGAATGACTGGCTCTTTCTTCCCTTGCCACTCCTCCTGGGGGCAGGTACTCTCCCTTCCCTGGAAAGGTCGTTGTAACTTTAAGGACAGGCTCAAGCGGGAAGGCCCCTGCCTCTACACTTCTCTAAGTGCTGGCATGCAGTGTGGCCAACCCTGCCACTGCGTTCTGAACTGTGAAGGAGCCCGTGTGGCTGGGTGGAAACGAGATGGGCTCAGCACCTGTCCCCGGCGCAGGCTCCTTGCTCGCCCTCCTCTTCTGCTCGCCGCTGCTCTGTGCAGCAGGACTCGCGCCTCCAAGGTCCTTCGTGGGCCTCGAGCACCAGGCTCCAGCGGAGTCCGTGAGAAGCCTTAGGTCTGAGCAGGCAGCAAGCGTAGTTGCAGTGATCAAGATTTTAGACAACGAGTCTGACCTCGGTCTGTTCTGAGACACCCAGGCCTGCAGAGCGCAGCTCACGGAAGTGTTGTGGCTAATGGCACGGCACTGGGACGGAATTGTAATAAAAATGTTATTTAATCTTTGTCTCTGTATTTTGATACTTGAATGACTTCCCTTTTGTTTTACTGTACATATAATTGTTGATCTGTCTGATTTTGTCTGAATTATAAACATCTTGAGGTACCAAACATAACCAATCTGTGCAACAGCATAGACTGACCTCACTACCCGAGAGAGTGTAAATGTTCCTGGGCTTCCAGCTTTGGTTTTGTTATTTTCATAACCGTACAACTTAGAACAGACTGAATTAATAAATGAGAAGCGACATAAAACCAGCCTTATTTTTCAGTCTTTGAATTGGAAAGTGTCTTGACTGTTTCCTGGCAGAAGCGTGGGCCCCGGCTAGACACTGGCTCCGCTTGGTCCTGAGTGTCCGGCTCTGCTTGGCGGAGATGAGAGTCTGGAGACTCCACTGTCCGTCTCGTGCTCTGTAGAGGTTGTGGTTAACCATGTTTGGGTGCAAGGACCCCACACTTCACCCTCCCCTCCTCAGAAACACCAGCTTGTGGATTCCACGCCAGGGCCATGTGCTAGTGTCTCCTCTGCAGCCTGGGCTGGGCTGCTCCCTCCACAGACAGGTCTTGATCTGTGCACCAGGCAGCATGTGGGACCTAGAGCGGTGGAAGAAATGATTGCCTTTCAGGAACTTGGTTTGGTTACAGAGGTTAAGTTTTAGATGTTTTGGGTGTTTTTAGATGCTGCTAGCCCGAGCCACACTGTGGTAGGGATGCAGAGGGGTGGAGTGTTCCCAGAGAGCAGTGCAACAGGGAAAGGGAGGGGTTGCTGCGCTGGCATTGAAAGAGGAGGATTCGGAAAGGCACCAGGGGAGCTCATCGCGGCCCCTTCAGTGATGGAGCACTTGCGTTCCCAACCCTACTAGAAGCCTTACGGGGAACCGTCTTATGAGCCCCCACAGCTCTGGCAGGTGCTGTCGCCTCCATTCATAGAGAGGGGCTGGGCCGGCTTCAACCCCAGCTGCCTGGCACTGAATGCTTTCATTCATGCGTTTCTGTGAAATCTCCCATGTTAAAAGGGCTTTAAAAAAGAGCTCACTGATCTAGCCCAGTACCCGATTTTATTTGTGAAGAAAACAAGGCCTAGAAAACAAGGAAAATGATTTTCTCTTGGTCAGCCAGTGAATAGTAGAGAGGACCAAAACCCAGGCTCTTACTTCTAGTTAGAGCATCTCCGCCACACAACACTCACACGGGGAGCATGGACTGAGGCCTGGGCACGGAGGGTCTCGTGTTCAGACGAAGGTGTTCATTTTCCTCACACCCCTCTGCTCCCTGGCTGTGGCATCTCTCCCGAGCAGAAGAAACTAACAGCCAGGAGAGGAAGGTCTGCTCATAACTGGCATCACTGCTCTACTGGAACAGAGTACCCGGACACGTTGCCGCCCATCATAATCCCACTAGGTGCTGCCTTACACGAGACTCTCTACAACTGCCCAACCTCGAGACTGATGGGTAAGGAGACAGCCCATCACGCTGGGCACCCGGGCCTGCTGTTCCAAGCCACAGGCAGTGCTGCACCGGACCAGAAGAGGATGGGAGGACTGGAGGAGGAATGGATTAGGGCAGCCTCAAGGAGGGGCAGGTGGGACACACTCCGCAGAGCACTGCCCCCATTGCCCCCGTCCCCCCATGCCACTCTCCGTTCCCCTCTGACGCTTGAGACAGTGGAGCTACATGCTGGTGGTCCTAGGACCTGGAAGCAGGGAGTGCTGCCACGGTGGCGCCGCCTTCTGCTCTGTCTCCAAATGCAGGCAGACCCTCCCTGCCCGCTTCCATTCACTCCCCTCTCTCCCTTTCATTTCTGCTGCACCCCCACGTCCCTTTGGGTTCCTCTTCACACGTGCTCTGTGGTCCAGGCTCCCAGGTAGCTGGGGCATTGTATTGTAGGTTGGTGACCAGGCCATGAGGAGAAAGAACTTTGCCAACTGGAGCACTTTCCAAGGTGCCCTCCATGGCCACCCTTGGCTTCCTAAACCTAGAGGGTATCCAGGTCCCAGCCAAGTCCCACAGACAGGGACAGACAGACTGTTCAGTCTGTCACGCAGCTCCAACGGTGGGGCGCAGACCATCAGCTGTCAGCGAGCGACACCCAAAGAAACTGAGATCTGAACTATCCCCTGCTTAGTGCAGCCTCTAAGACTCAAACTGCTTTTTGCAGCACTCAGCCATTAGGACCACCATGATAAACATGTATTTGCCAAATAAAAGAATTTCCCTAACACTGTAAAATATTACCTAGTAAAAGAGCTGGGACAAGTGGGTAGTGGTGTGGGGGCAGGGAGTGCAGGGAGATTCCTAGTCTTATGCCAAAATAAATCCCAGATGGCTCCCATATTTAAATGTTAAAAAAGAAACTTCAAAGCTAGAAGAAAATGGGAGGTTTTTTTCCCATAAGCTTTCTAAGTGTGTTACAAAACTGAGTTCATTTTTTTAAGATTAACATATTGGACTATACAAAACATTTCGACATAGCCAAACACACCATTAAGAAAAAGAAGCTGTTGAAAACTAATGTTTGCACCACATGTAACAAGGACAACTTGACATAGCTGCCAAAAGTAAACTTGAACTTCTGTGCCCAGGAAGATCAAGCAGATGTGCTTTTCCCAATTCTTCCCACTAAGTACAATGAAAGCCCCCAGCAGGAACACCAGTGGGCACAGACAAAAGCCTGCTTAGGGCCAGGAAGGAGCAGCCTAGCAAGACAGAAGACTTAGGCCAGGCCCAGTGGCTCAATCAGTAATCCCAGCACTTAGGAAGGCTGAGGTGAGTGGATTGCCTGAGCCCGTGGGTTCGAGACCAGCCCGGGCAACTTGGCGAGTCCTCATCCCTACAATAAATCAAAAATTAGCCAGGTGTGGTAGTGCATGCCTGTAGTTCTGGCTGCTTGAAAGGCTGAGGTGAAAGGATTGCTGGAGCCTAGCAGGTCAATGTTGGGGTGGCTATGAGTGTGCCACTGCACTCCAGCCTGGGTGACGGAGTCACTGAGACTCTGACTCAAAAAATAATCATAAGTAAATCATGGCTGGGCACGGTGGCTCAAAGCTGTAATTCCAGCACTTTAGGAGGCTGAAGCGAGAGGATTGCCTGAGCCCACAGGTTTGTGACCAGCCTGAGCAACATGGTGAGACTCCAGCCCAGACTGGAGTGCAGTGGCCGCTCCCGGCCACCGCAGCCTCGACCTGCTGGGCTCCGGCGATCCTTCCGCCTCAGCCTTCCAAGTAGCTGGAACTACAGGCATGCGCTACCACACCCGGCTCATTTTTTGATTTATTGTAGAGATGAGATCTCGCCAAGTTGCCCAGGCGGGTCTCGGACCCATGGGTTCAGGCAATCCACTCACCTCAGCCTCCCAAGGTGTGGGATTACAGGCTGAGCCACCAAGACCGGCTGTCAAAAACTATTATAAAAGATTCTGCAAAAACACAACCTTGACCAAAGACCAAAAAAGTATTTGACCTTATTTTAAAAAGTACTTCTGCAAGTACATCAGGTCAGCTAACGGTCCAATTCCAGATTGGTGCCACCCTAGTTATTGATCCCTGTAGCAAAGGATAATGATCTTAAAACAGTTATGTAACCCTCTTCATTTTTCCTTAGAAACCTTTGTTTTCCTTTGCCTCCCTAAATACTAGTTAAGTATGGATGGGTATTTTCATTACAGTTGCCTGTTTGTGAGTAAATATCATTTTCTTGTAGAAAGCCTGTTTGTTATTTAGGTTGACATCAGTGGTGTCAGAAGTGGGATGAAAGCACGCTGGCCTCAGGAGAATCAGCAGCCCTGAAGCAAAGTGTGGCGCTGACTGAGCCCTTTGTGCTCTCCGTTTCTGAGTCACCTTTTCTGTCCTGGTGATCTCCTCTAGAATTCTCAGATGCTCTTGCTTCGATGAGTTGTGTTTGGCTTTATTTGGGATTTGTTTCACTGATAAGTCCACAGTCAATAAAGGACCTTACATCCCTCCCGGAATGATAAGACTTTTTATCTTTTCTCGTAAGTCCTTTCTGGTATAAGGACAAGTGTCCTTCCGGTTTGAGTACTCTGGTTTCTACAAAACTTATATTCTGCCTGTGAGGCAAGTCTTTTCTGGTGGATTTACTTTGGATTCTTTCTGCATGCCTAATTTAATATTTTGTTTAATCTGCATGCCTGAGTTAACATTATTGTGAGCACTCTGATTTTGGTTTCATTTTGGTTTGGTTATGCATGTCTGTAAATGATTTGGCTCTTATCCCTTACTTGTTTCTGGAAATTTCCCAAGAGCAAAAGTAAACATTCTAAATGGTGGACACTACTGGATGACTAATTAAACACCACTAGGGCCATCACCATGATCTAAAACACAGTTCCAAACTCGTGACGTTCTCTGACAGGATTTATAGGATTTTCTTTGCTCTTGAGAGATTAACAGGAAACAGAATGGGATTCTCTGACATGAGGCCTGCCAGGTTTTCTGGGAGTTCAGCCAGCTATATGATATGGCCCATCCTTGTGCACATTTTAAAACTGATGGGCAAATTACATCAAGGAAAATTCAGAGTTCAGTGGTCATTCAAACACTCCCTAAATAAACCTGCAACTGTAGAGTTAACATGTAGAGCCTTCTAAGTTCTCTGTCTCTAATTTTTTTCCTGCCTACTTTGAATCTACTTACTTGTCTGCTGGTGTTGAGATACAACTCATTGTTTATGGCATTCTAGCCAAGACTAAAAAAAAAAAAAAAAAAATGTTTTAAAGTTTTTTTCAAATGAATGGCTTTACAAATTACAACAGCTCCATGGCAACCATCAACCTTGATACCTTTTGGAAATATAAATTTAGGATTGTCTGACTAACAATTGCTTAGGGCGATGCGAACTAATTAAAGAAGTAATAGTCTAAAAGAAAATGACTAAGCCGGGCTCGGTGGCTCAGCCTGTAATCCCGCGCTTTGGGAGGCTGAGGTGAGTGGATTGCCTGAGCCCGCGGGTTCGAGACTCGCCTGGGCAACTTGGCGAGACCTCATCTCAACAATAAATAAATAAAAAAAATTAGCTGGGTGTGGTAGCGTGCACTTGTAATTCCAGCTGCTCAGAAGGCTGAGGCGGAAGGATCGCCGGAGCCCAGCAGGTCGAGGTTGCAGTGGCCGG
>NW_007247460.1:296248-298476 GCF_000164805.1 Carlito syrichta
GGGAGTGGCCACTGCACTCCAGTCTGGGCGACAGAGTAAGACTTCAACTCAAGGAAAAAAAAAAGAAAGAAAAGAACTAGATAAATGTTTATGAAAGTTAGGCTCAGACCAAACAGGTCAAAATCTTGAGCTCAAAGCAATAATGTCAGGTTTCTCTTTTACAGTGTAGAAATTGCTTACTATGCCACACAGGCAGAAAAAGCTGGAAAAAAAAACCCCGCTAAAATGCTTCCCCGCCCATACTGACTATTCAAGTAAACCAGATAGATTTGTTACAAATTTAAGGTCACTTGGAGATTGCGTTTTTCTTATTCAAAGCCAGTCCTAGCTAAAATGTAAACATTGAAAATTTGAAACTGAAAAAACGGGGAAAAGGATGAAAGTTTTTTTTTTTTTAAATCAAACTATTTTACCCCAAATTTTCATCCACAACCTTCATTATTATTATTATTATTATTATTATTATTATTATTATTTTTAGTTGGCATCTCACTCTGTTGCCCAGACTGGAGTGCAATGGCTGCTTCCGGCCACTGCAGCCTCGACCTGCTGGGCTCCGGCGATCCTTCCGCCTCAGCCTTCCAAGTAGCTGGAACTACAGGCGCGTGCTACCACACCTGGCTAATTTTTGATTTATTGTAGAGGTGAGGTCTCGCCAAGTTGTCAAGGTGGGTCTCGAACTGCAGGTTCAGGCAATCCACTCGCCTTGGCCTCCCAAAGTGCTGGGATTACAGGCTGAGCCACCGAGCCCGGCCTATTATTATTTTTGAGTTGGAGTCTCTCTGTCACCCAGGCTAAAGTGCAATGGCACGCTCACGGCCATCCCAGTGTTGACCTGCTGGGATCAGGAGATCCTTCCACTTCAGCCTTCCAAGCAGTCAGAATTACAGGTGCGTGCTACCATGTCTAGCTGAATTTTTTTTTTTTTTAATTGTAGAGAGGAGGTCTCATCAAGTTTTCCAGGCTGTTCTCGAATCTGCGGGCTCAGGCAACCCCCTCACCTTGGCCTCCCAAAATGCTGAGATTACAGGCTTGAGCCACCATGCCCAGCCTCATTAGATTATTTATTGGGGCAAATAAAGTTTAGCCCTGTGAACCGGTTCCATATTGTCAGAAATAGTATTTGGATCCAACTGCCTTTTATAAACCAGTAAGCTTGTATTATTACTATCTCATGACTAAAATGTTTAAATGAAAATTGTAAGATCTTTGTGTGTGTGCATATGCATTTCAGTGTGTTTATGCATAGTTACATGTATTATGTAATATGTGTGACTACGTGGTAATATCTGGCATAATCCAGAATCCCTTAATGAATTCTATTCAGATTGGCTGCGATAAATAAACACACATATAAAAGATACAGTAATTAACCCAAACGCCTTTTAGTTAACATGATTTAAGTAAATCTTTAATATGTAAGCTGTTTTTAAAATTATTGCTACTTGGAAGGCTGAGATGGAAGGAGCCCAGCAGGTCGACACCAGGATGGCTGTGAGCATGCCACTGCACTCCAGCCTGGGCAACAGAGTGAGACTCCAACTAAAATAAATAAATTAAAAAAATAATAAAATAAATATACAATAAAATTCTTGCTAACATAAAATAGAAACTTCTTTTAAATTGTCAGCATACATTTTTGCCTGGTCACTGCTAGATGTTTTAAGGTCATAAAACTATAAACTCAGCCTAAAAACAAAATGATCTTTGTTTGGGTAACACTTCGATAAGGCAGGCTAATTTTTTCTTTTTTTTTTGAGTCAGAATCTTACTCTGTCTCCTAGGCTGGAGTGCAGCAGTGGCACGCTCTCAGCTGCCGCAGCCTCGATCTGCTGGGCTCAGGCGATCCTTCAACCTTAGCCTTTCCAAGTAGCTGGAGCTACAGGTGTACACCACTGCGTGCCACCAGGCCTGGCTAATTTTTTTATTTATTGATGAGGTCTGGCCAAGTTGCCCAGGCGGGTCTCAAACCCATAGTCTCAGTCAATCCTCTCACCTCCGCTTCCCCAAGTGCTGGGATTACAGGTGCGAGTCACTGCGCCCAACCAGGCTAATTATTAAATAAAAGCAGCTGCACCTTCTGCGTTACTGGCAAAATACCCATATATTTAACTTTAAGGTTCTACCTTAGGTGAACAACTGATATTTACAGGCTATAGAAATGGTTAATGCCGGGCTCAGTGGCTCAGCCTGTAATCCCGCACCTTTGAGAGGCTGAGGTGAGTGGA
>NW_007247460.1:298496-308209 GCF_000164805.1 Carlito syrichta
CTGGGCAACAGAGTGAGACTCCAACTCAAAAAAAAAAAAAAAGAAATGGTTAATAATTCTCCTGCCTTACCCTTCCCCCAAGAAACTGGGATTACAGTTTTGTGCCACCATGCCTGGCTAATTTGAAATCTTAATGTTATGTTCAAATAAATTCATTAAATGTCTGGGTCATTTCCCAAAAAAGACAAAAACTAATGGACATAAATGTTTCTTCTTGCCTTCTTAAATGTTATAGAAAAACTAAATATAGTTGGGTCCATGAACACACATGAAAAATTATGTTATGGGGAAATGTGTCCAAAATTGTAAAATGTTCTCATCTATGAAATACTGATATGTGACAGACAATTCAGATTTGCTCCTAGGTTTTCACCAAAAATTAAGGTTACTCAACAGATGCTGGAGAGGATGTGGTGAAAAGGGAACCTTTCTACACTGCTGGTGGGAGTGTAAACTAGTACAGCCTCTGTGGAAAACAAGGTGGTGACTCCTAAAAAATGGACCTTCCATACAATCCAGCAGTCCTCCGACTGGGCATATACCCGGAGGAACTCAAGTCGCTTTATGAAAAAGATACCTCAGCCGGGCACAGTGGCTCAGTCTATAATTCCAGCACTTTTGGAGGCCGAGGCGAGAGGATTGCCCGAGCCCGCAGGTTCGAGACCAGCCCAGGCAACTTGGTGAGACCTTGTCTCTATAATAAATAAAAAATTAGCCAAGCGTGGTGGCGTGCGTCTGTAGTTCCAGCTACTTGGAAGGTTGAGGTGGAAGGATCGCCTAAGTCCAGCAGGAGGAGGCTGCGGTGGCCGGGAGTGTGCCACTGCACTCCAGCCTGGCTGACAAAAATGAGACTCCAACTCAATAAAAAAAAAAGAAAAAGATACCTGCACACATATGTTTATTACAGCATTGTTTACAATAGCAAGAACATCGAAAGAAGCCTTAAAAAAGTGGTACATATACACGATGGAATATTATGCAGTGGAATATTACGCAACCATAAAGGACACAACCATGAACTTCACAGCAACTTGGATGGACTCAGAGTCTGCAATACTGAGTGATCTGTCACAGAAACAAAGCAGATCTTGAACAATTATCGTAATACTATAAGAAAAAGATTGGCAGTAGCAGGAAACGGGGGGGTGCAGGATTGGCAGTAGTGGGAATCTGCAGGGAGGGGGGAGACACACACCTCATCAGCAAGGGTACCTGCATCATGAACATTTGTATACCCAACCCTGAATCATACCCCACATCATTAAAATAAATTAAAAGGAAAAAAAATAAATAAAATTTAAAAATCATTTTCAAAAAACAAAACTTAAGGTTACTAAGAGTTAAAATTTGAATTAATATATATAATTCTACATACTAAGTGTACCAAAAGATGTGTTTTGATGAGAAAAATTATAAGGCATTAAAAAAGTGTTCTTTATTGACAAAAAAGAATAATTTTGTCAATTTGGAAGTTATTTAAAGGTTATTTAAAAAATACATCTAAGAAGGAAATAGAAGCAAGTTAGAAAGGAACCAGTAAGTAGGAGAGAGATATATAAAGAAAGTTGCAAGTAGGAAGATGTATTTTTGGTAAGGAAGGTTAAAAATAAAGAATAATTTATTAGGCACGGCGGCTCATGGCTGTAATCCCGAACTTTGGGAGGCTGAGGCAGAGGACTGCTTGAGCCCAAGAGTTTGAAATTGTAGCAAGCTATGATTGTGCCACTGCACTCCAGCCTGGTTGACAGAGGGAGCCCCGCCCTCCAAAAAAAAAGAAAAGCGAAAACCCGTTGAGACAGAAAGGAGATTGGTGGTTTCCAGGAGCAAGGGAGCAGGGAGAATGGGGAGTGACTGGTTACTGATGGGATTTCCTTTTGTGGTAATGAAAATATTCTAGAACTAGTTAGTCACGATGACTGGACAACATTATAAATATACTAAACATCACTAATGGTAAATTTATTTTATTTTATTTTATTTTGAGTTGAGTCTCACTCCGTCGCCCAGACTGGAGTACAGCGGCCGCTCCCGGCCACCGCAGCCTCGACCTGCTGGGCTTTGGCGATCCTTCTACCTCAGCCTTCCAAGTAACTGGAACTACAGGCGCACACTACCACACACAGCTAATTTTTTCATTTATTGTAGAGATGAGGTCTCGCCAAGTTGCCCAGGCAGGTCTCAAACCCGCAGGCTCAGGCAATCCACTCACCTCAGCCTCCCAAAGTGCTGGGATTACAGGCTGAGCCACTGAGCCCAGCTGACTAATGGTAAATTTAAAATATATACATCCAAAAAATCTTTTTAATTCACTTACACTAGTGGGCAGGATTTCATGGAGCTTTCCTTGTTTAGGGGCAGAATCCCTGTTTCCTCCACGTGAAATCACAAGAAAATAAACTAGAAATTTCTAATAAATTGATGATTCAGATTTTAATTATGAAAAGCAAAGCAAGGCTGTTGTCAAACCAGTGTCTGCACACACCAACCAGACAGTCTTCTTCACAGGAATCCTTTCAGAGTACTCTGCCTCTAAGACAATGAGGCTTCCAAAATGTGGATTAAAAAATTCAAATTATAGTTGCAAATCAGAGAATCTAGCTAGGCAAGCCTCACTGTTTATGAAACATGCCACTGTCTCTGGGCTTCCCCATCCTGAAGCTGTCTGGGTACAAGATTGGAAACTTTGAACGATCCAGGCCCTCCAGCTTTTCTGGTCATAGTAAAGATCACTCTGTTGCCCTGGCTATGTCACTCACCTAGAATCTACCCTCTGAAAAAGGAAACCCTGGGCCTGGTGGAACTCAAGTCCCCCTCCTGTCCTTTCTAGAGTAGGTGTGTTACACTCAGCTCCTTCCATCACTTGAAAGGATCAGAATGAAGTGTATCTTTACCTCGCCTTGAGGGTACAAGCGAATTTCCATTTTATAAATCTGAACTGCACATTTTCCTCATTTCAGCCATACTGGGCTGGAGCTGGCCTGCAGCAGTCGGCCTGAGCGGGATGGGTTGGCTCTCTCAGTCTCAGGTCATTCGCTTAGGACATCTCTCGTGTGTGATGCCAACGAGCGCTCACAGCCACAGCAGCCTGGGCTGGCAGTGGAAAGAGGACGGAGGCTGCTCCACCTCTGAATGTCGGCATCACCTCTTTCAGGAAAAGCAAGGTGTTCTAAGCTTAGAGAGCAGGGGAAGGAGACACTGGGCTGGAGAACAGGACCCGGGATAAACTTGATCCATGTCAGCCCTTCCTAACTGTCCAAGCCTGAACTCTCGATAACTTGAGAGAGGGCCCATGAACTCGGAAACTCGTCTTCAACAGAACACTTGCTTGCAGCCAGCGTCCATGTTCACACAGCCCCCAGTCTGCAAACTGCGTGAGACCATGCCACAGAGGAGGAAGCTGGGGCTCTTAGCTCCTTGACTTCTTGTTGCATCATTTGAAACCTTTATTGGAACTTGGTCCCAGAAATGAGCTTTCTAACTTCAACCATGTCCTGTCCTGAGGTGCACTGGATAAAACAAAGGCTTCCAAAAAAGCCCTCATACTCACATCTGGGATAATTCCCGAGTCCTCAGAGCCCTCAGGACCCTCAGAGAAGGCAATGCTAGCCCCTGGGCATCCTGGCTGCTCAGCACCGCATGCTGAGGGGTGTCACAGCCAAAGAAGGGAGACAGGGCTTGTTGGTCCCAGGTACTTGGGGCTGAGGTCATAGGGCTTGGCCTCAGCTGCAGCACAGGAAGGATGGAGGTTTTCCTGCAGTTCAGAAGTTTATTAGTGAATGGGTTTGGGCCAGTTGGTGTTCACATGCGTGATCCCTATAGCCCTGGTGGACTGGCTGGAGGATTTGGTGGGGGGGGGGTTGCTGCTCTGCTGGTCACTGGGGATGTTACCCCAGGAAAATGATAAGCCTGTCTCCTGGGTCCAAGATGCCAGGCCTCTGAGCCACGCTATCAGAGAGACTCCACTTTTGTTTCCAGTGTCAGAGCCGGGGAGATGAGTGTTTTCAGGATCTCGGTGTAGTAGGGGCCAAACACCTGCTGATTGTGATATGTCAAGTTGACAAACTTTTGGCCCAGTTCTGCCAGCTCTACCTCAATCAGAGTAAGGCCTCCAGGGAGGTCTAGCAGAGACCGCTGCACGCCAAGAACCAAACAGCATTTGAGGAACAAGTGGATCCGCTGGTCTGTAAGCAGGAAAAGACAGTGAGAAGGGCAAGGGCAAACAGTTTTCAGGGAGAAATATTCTCTCTGCCATCTCCTCCCCCATGTTCCAAGTTCACTAAGATATCCAGCAGCCTGCTCACTCACCTATAGATAAGGAAATGTGTTTGTTTTGGGAAGGGGGCTGCTATCTTGTTCTCAAGGACAAAGCAAGATAAAAAACTAATGGGTTAGTGAATTTCTGATATTCAAAAGATTGCGTAATTAGCCATCAGTTAGGTCCTGGTGAATATTTGACATAAGAGGAGATCTTAGTCTGATCCTTCAGATGGCTATGGTTAGGAGCAAGCTGGCCAAGCTCACGGCCTCCATTCCAACACCGGTTGTGAGGGAGTCCCCACTGTGAAGACATGCCTTCCAGCCTAATTCAGCGTTCATTTCTTGTTGGGGGGGGAAGATGTCACATGTCTTGGACTGCAATCCGAGAGAATGACCAATAGGCTAGGGTGACTTAATCAGTATCCCACACCTAGAAGTCATGAGTTCCTTAGAACCATAGAGTCAGTCTTTAAACTGAAATGGATATATTTTCAACTTAGCATTTTGAAAAAAACTAAAGGCTTACCCAATGCCCAGGCCTTATGTCATTAGATAGGTGGGTAACTGACTTCCAGGGTTGGGATCTGTCTCTGCCCCCAGGGTTCTCACCACCCTCAGGCATCTCACCAATGACACCGCGGACACAGTTCTCCTTCTTGGCAATGTCCTGGAGCTGTCCTGTCAGAGATGTTGCACTGTCACTGCTCAGAGCAGCAAGGCCCATGTTCTTGAGGCTTTGATGGATTTCCTGAGATACCTGTTCACTCACAGTCAGCATAGTCTCCTCAGGCCTAGACCATGAAAAAAAGCAAGCTGGCACCCACTGGGTGGCCTGGCACAGGCCCAAAGCCCAGGAAGCTCCCCATCAGAAGCTAGGCCCACCTGAGGGAGAATCCCAGCCACCCTCGCCACCGCCAACCCCAGCCCCGGGTAGGCAGCAGGGCCCCGAGAGTAGGTGCAATGTCTTCACTGTTACCTCAAGATACCAACTGTGCTCTGTGCACGGCCTCATGTTCTACTTTTAGTAAACAAAGTAAACTATAAACTCAACTCTGGAAGAACATTTCTTTCTGCCCTTGGATCCACTCAGCATTCTGTAGTCCCAAGGACTTTATATATATACACATTTAACTTTTGGGGGCATGTTCCACGGTCATTTGTCCTCCCTCACTGATGACAATGACAGAGCTGGGCTTCTGGTTCCTCTTTGGGTGACAGCCTGCACACAGCAGATGCTCAGCCATGCTGCTGACTGGGCAGCTCCTAGGTACCCATCACAACACCAGCCCACTGTCATTCACTCTACTAGACAATGACTTGTTGCAGCAAGCTATCCTCTACACTACATTTTTTGGGGGAAAAAAAGGTTTTATTTTTCTGGCACAAGCCTCATGACCACTTGTGGAAAGAAACCAACAATCTTTGTAGATGGCTCCAAGCACCCTTCTGTGGTTTGTGGTAGACAGTGAGTGTCATCCATGACCTGCCTGTGTTCTGAACACCTCCTCTCACCTTCTGTTCTGAGCGAGGTCAAGGAGCTCACCTGGAGTTAAAGTCCTCCATCAGGGAAGTGGTTATGCGCTTCAGCTTATCCACAAACTGGGGTGAGCCAAACAAGACACTGCCAGAGAAGCTACTGGCCACTAGCAAGACTGAGGCCACGATGGTCAACTGGTGTAGCTGGGCCTCCAGCTCCTGCAGCCGGGCTCTGTCCATCAGCAGGGTCTGGGAAGCAGGGAGGAGCAGGCTGTCAGGAGAAGAGGGTGCTGAGGGAAGCCCCAAATACAAAGTAAAGCAGCGCCCCCGGACATTCCTACCTCAGGGAACTCTTCGTTTTCAGGGTCCCAGAGAAGAAGGTTCAGGAAGCCCTGGGACAGCACCATTGAGGGGCTGAGGGGCTCTGGGTTGTTGGCTGCCTCAGGAGAGGAGCCGGCCACGCTGGAGGAGTCCGGAGTGTCAGGGCAAGTCGGAGGCAGTGTGGTGAGGTCTGCAGCTGCTTGGGTCAGCCATTTGGTGGTGTGATCAAGGAGGTCTGTGACAGGGAAGGGGGCGTGTAAGCATCTTCAGTATCTTTATCTCTGAGACTTCAAGACCAAGATTCCTTTCAAGATATGCTCCTAAATAAATGCTTGGAGGGTTTTTCTGTCTTAGGTCAGTGTTCCTTCTCCCTCCCCTGGCCTGAGAAACTTATTCCTAAAAAGAGACAGAATCCTCTCTAACATCAGACCCAAGGTCACACCTTCCCACGCCCGCTCTCCCGTTATATACACACCGGGCTGCTTTTGGAGACGTTCCTGGAATTGAGCCCGCTCGTACTGGACAGAATGTTCCTGCAGGCGGGGCTGAAGGCTCTGGATAGTGTAGTTCACCATGTCCATTTTCATCAGGCCCAGAACCTGGAAGGTCCCTCTGACACGGGCAGAAAGAGAATGTTCATGCCGTGAAAGGAAATCTAGTGTGCTGGAAACCCACACAGGGAGTCATGAAGTCACTGCATGCTAGAGTTAGGAAGGGCCTCGAAACCAATGTAGTCCTGCCTCCTACATTTACAAAAGATGACAGCGTGGCCCAGGACCCAGTATCCAGGGTGAGTTAGTGGCAGAACTGAAACAGACAAATCTCTGGACCTAGAAGGCTTAGTCTGCATGGCTTGCACTATGGTCATTCTGTTGTCTCTTTAAAAGGGCCATCAGTGGAAAGAAACACACTTGCTTTTTTTTTTTTTTTTTTTTTTACTTTTTGGGTCTGGATTCCTAGAGCTGTCCCCTCACAGTGTGTGAATTGGGACAAGAGGAAACCTGGGAAAGGGATGCTTTAATTCCTCAGAAGAATTAAGTATTCTTTTTTTTTTGAGTTGGAGTTTCACTCTGCTGCCCAAACTGGAATGCAGTGGCCGCTCCCAGCCACCACAGCCTCGATCTGCTGGGCTCCAGCGATCCTTCCGCCTCAGCTTTCCAAGTGGCTGGAACTACAGGCGCGCACCACCACACCCAGCTAATTTTTAAAATTTATTGTAGAGATGAGGTCTCGCCAAGTTGCCCAGGCGGGTCTCGAACCCGCGGGCTCAGGCAATCCACTCACCTCAGCCTCCCAAGGCACAGGATTACAGGCTGAGCCACCGAGCCCAGCTAGAATTAAGTATTCTAATGTCATACAGTATTATGCTGGGGGGGCAGGCAATCGATCTAGGATAACTAAGAGGCCCCAAGAAGCCATCTTAGAAAAAGAAAAGCACACAGACCAGAGAAGAGAAAGGGATGAGTTAGGTCTCCAGCAGGGAAGAGCCGTCAAGATCATGTCTATAATCCAGTGTTTGGCCCAGGGACAGAGGCCAGTTTTGGGGGGGCAGTGATCAAGTTTCACACCTCAGGAGCCAAACAGGGTCTGAAATGTCTTCTAGTTTCTGCACTGCTTCGTCTCGAACTGGTGTGCACAGCAGAGTCACCATGTTGAGAATATACTTGGAGAGATAAGGCACATCCAGGGCCCCACGTTCTGCCTCCCGCTTGAGCGAGTCCGTATCCAGAGCTTCTTCGATCTCACTTCGGAGGCGGTTCTGGCGTGGTAATAGCAGTGACAGTAAGATCTGCCCAGGAAAGAAAGAAAGGGAGTGGCTTTCAGAGCTCCAAACTAACCCCAGAGGGCAACTCCTTTAGTGAAAGACCGCCCAGCCTGCATCTTTGTTTTATTCTTCAGCTAAGATGGCAGAAGAGATGATTCATTGCACACCCGTTACACTCGGCCACAACTCAACACAGAACTAGTCCAGAATGTCACAGGTCCAGGGCAAAGGACCAACAGGGACTGCTGTGGTCTGAGGAGCGAGGTGAATCTGCCAGAGGTAGTCTTGGCAATCAGATGGCGTGGAGTTCTAGAGTCCTTGAGAACAAATTAGACTGCATGCAGTCTGATAAGCTGCACCAGCATCCTGAGCCTCTGGCATTTCATGTTTCTACTTCTGTGGCCTCCAGGGGCACAAAAGCTGGAGGTTCACTTGGACCTCGACCTCATCTTTCTTTTCTTGCGCTTCTGCCTGGACATGCGCTTCTTCCTCCACTTGGCTCTCACAGCTTGGAGGTTCCTAAGAAGATGGCCTAAGGCAGAGAGACCAGCCTGCGTCTTTTAAGGATCAGGAAGGTGGGGCTGTACATTTCCTAATTATTTTGGTTTAGAGGCCAATGATAAGTTACAGCTTACAGGATCAGTTACAGCAATAGTGTATCATTATCTAGGCAGAATGAGATAAAGAGACGAATAAAATCAAGAAGTGTGGTAAAAAGAAATACAGGGCACAGCAGATACAAAATACATACCATCACATGCTGAGGAAGCGCTCCTAGTTGTAAAGGTAGACATTTTAGGCAAAGAAGCCATTATAATTCACTGAAATAGACTATTAGACCGAAAGTATAAGTTCCTGATGAATGGGGATTCTTTCATTCATCTCTGTGCTTCTGTAGGACACAGAACATGGGAGGGGGTTGGGGGCTGGGGCTCAGTGAATATTTGTTCAACTGAATGGATACTGGGTTGTCATAGCAAGATCCCGGCTGTTTCGCTTCATGTTAAACAAACAAAATCAAAGTTGCCCCATAGTGTCTATATGAATTAATAAGCTGTGCCAGTTACCAGTCTGGAGCCTCTTAGCTCCACATCTGTCCTTCCATGCTTACTCTGCAAAAATGGAGTTGAGCCCTTGAAGTATTTTACCTTTGCTGGTAGGCACAATGTTAAATTTTGTCAACAGCGCACTAAAGAGATACTACAAGAGGAAGGGGACTTCCTGTCTCTGGTGTGCTCCTCTCAGCAAGCTACTCTTTGTTCAATCACTGTGTAGTTTCTGTCTCTTGACTGGACCCTGACTGATAAAAAACTGGCACCATGAGTGAGGTTTGACCTCAGATGGTCATGTCCATTGGATCTGATGAGCAGGAAATAGCAAGTACTTTAGACACCCTAGAAATACATGCAAACTAGAGCACAGCAGACAATCTCCACAACAATTCAAGGGTCTGTCACCTCAGTGAAGTTTCTAGAGCTTTAGTGGTCTGGAGCTTGTCAAGTGATCCCTTCAAGATGAAAGACAAATTGCCGTACCTGAAACCACCTTCTATTAAAAAAAAAAGAGGACCAGACTCAGTGCCTTGGCCTGTAATCCCAGCACTTTGAGAGGCCAAGGCGAGTGGATTGCCTGAGCCCACAGGTTCAATTCCAGCCCAGAAAACTTGGCAAGACTGTGTCTCTACAATAAATCAAAAATTAGCTGGGGATGGTAGTGTGCGCCTGTAGTTCCGGCTACTTGGAAGGCTGAGATGGAAGGATCACCCAGCAGGTCAACGCTGGGTTACTTGGAAGGCTGAGACGGAAGGATCACCCAGCAGGTCAACGCTGGGGTGACCATGAGTGTGCCACTGCACTCCAGCCTGGGGTGACAGAGTAAGACTCCTACTCAAAAA
>NW_007247460.1:308229-311497 GCF_000164805.1 Carlito syrichta
AAAAAAAAAAAAAAAAAAAAAAAAAAGAGGCACAATACTTAATAGGTCTTTTGAAGTTTTTTTTTTTAAGTCAGTCTAACCCAGGCTGGACTGCAATAGCATGATCATGGCTACCGCAGCCTTGACCTGCTAGGCTCAGGCAATCGATTGATCCTTCTGCCTCAGTCTCCTAAATAGCTGGGACTATAGGTGCATGCCAACACACCTAGTTAATTTTTTAAATTTTTTATAGAGATGTGGTCTCACCAAGTTACCTAGGCTGGTCTCGAACCCCCGGTCTCAGGCAATCCTCTCACTTCTGCCTCCCAAAGGGCTGGGATTACAGGCATGAGCCACCACACCCAGCCTGATATAATAATTCTTATATCCAACCTTCCTTGTTCAAATGACTGTGTGATTTATGGTTATTGTTAGACTCTGACTAGTTCATGGACCATGTTCAGTTAAGACGTGCTAGCCACTAACACTCCAGTGAGCTGGGATGTCTAGGAACTTTACAGCTACAAAGGAAGGTGGGTCACTCACCTCTTTAATTTCTTTCAGCAGTTCAAGAGCACAGCTGAAGTCGGGGGGAGAGGCTGATAGCTGCTCTTTAAGATGGTCCCAAAAGGCATTGTGCATCGTCTCCTTGCCCTTGCCCCCTAGACTGTAAGAGGGTTAAATGAACAGTTTATGCCCTCAGCCCCAAAACTATGATAGTGTCGCAATCTCCTAAGCCCCAAACAACATTCGATATAGTAAAAACCAACAGATAAAACCACTGTACCGACAGGGAACAGTGGACAACTATGTTGAACTGCAGCAGAGTGGAGCGAGCTGGGGTTAGGCTTGTATTCCGCGACAGCAGCAAAGCCTCTCAGAAGGGCTCTGCAAGCGACAGAGCAGCCTCCGGCAGGAGGAGGAGCCAGGAGTGGAGGGAGGCCAGGCTGAGTGTCAGCACCGAAGGTGATCTGGCCTAGACTGTGACTTGCTTTCTGTTTATGTATACATGTCACATTGAACTGAATTGCCTCTTGCTTTCTCATATTCTTAAAATCTAGGATTTTCCTTCTTTGAAAACACCCAAATGTCCACAGATATTTCCAAATCAGCAGGTCTAAAACTGAATTCATTATTTTCCTCCTCTAAACTTGTTCCTGTTGTAGTCTCCATTTCAGGGGTGCTACCCATCTACCTAGTCATGGAAGTCAGAAAGATCAGTCTGTTGTTTTCACCTTAAAAAAAAAAACACAAGGGGCCGGGCTCGATGGCTCAGCCTGTAATCCTAGCACTTTGGGAGGCCGAGGCAAGTGGATTGCCTGAGCCCGCAGGTTTGAGATCCGCCCAGCAACTTGGCGAGACCTCGTCTCTACAATAAATCAACTAGCCAGGCATGGTAGCGCGCACCTGTAGTTCCGGCTACTTGGAAGACTGAGGCGGAAGGATCGCTGGAGCCCAGCAGGTCAAGGCTGTGGTGGCCAGGAGTGTGCCACTGCACTCCAGTTTGGGTGACAGAGTGAGACTCCAACTCAAAAAAATAAGTAAATAAAATAAAATAAAAATAAAATAAAAAAAACACAAGGAGCAAAGGCAATTCAAATTAGAAAGGAGAGTCTTTCGACAAATGCTATGGGAACAACTAGATACCTAAATGCAAAAAAAAAGAATCTAAACACAGACCATAATCTCTTCACAAAAGTTAACTCAAAATGGATCCCAGACGTAAATGTAAAACACAAAACTGTAAAACTCCTAGAAGATAACAAAAGAGAAAATCTGGATGACCCTGGGTTTGGCGATGACCCTTTAGGTACACTAAAAGCACAATCCATGAAAGAAAAAATGGTAAGCAGTGGGACTCCATGAAAATGAAAAACTTCTGCTCTGCACAAGACACTGTTAAGAGAACAAAAAGACAAGCCACAGACTGGGAAACAATCTTTGGACAACACATATCTGATAAAGGATAAGTATCCAAAATATACAAAGAACTCTTAAAACTCTACAAGAAGAAAACGAACAACTCAATTAAAAAATGGGCCAAAGACCTTAACAGACATCTCACCAAAGAAGACTTGCAGGTGGAAAATAAACATATGAGAAGGTGCTCAACATCATTTTTCATTTGGGTATTGCAAGTTAAAACACAGTAAGATACCGCTATACACCTACGAGAATGGCCAAAATCAGAACAATGACAACACCAAGATGTGAAGCAACAGGAACTCTCATTCACTGCTGGTGGGAATGCAAAATGGTACGGCCACCTTGGAAGACTGATGGGCAGTTTCTTACAAAGTTAAACACATGCTTTCCATCGTGTTCCTTGGTATTTACCCAAATAAGTCAAAAACTTAAGTCTATTCAAAAACCCTGCACACAAATGTTATTGTAGCTTTATTCATAATTGCCAAAACTTGGAAGCAACCAAAATGTCCTTTGGTTCGTGAATGGTTTAAAAAACCCATCCATATAATAGGATATTATTTAGTGATAAAAATACATGTACTATCCAGCCACAAAAAAGCACGGAAGAACCTTAAATGCATGTTACTATGCGAAACAAGCTAATGACATCCTGGGAAAGGCAAACCTACGGAGGCAGCAGAAGGATCGGGGTTGCCAGGGGCTGGAGGAGACAGGGAGGGTGAACAGGTAGCGCACAGAGGATTTTTAGAGCAGTGAACTTACTCTGTATGACACAGTAGCAGTAGACCCATGTCGTTATACCTTTTTTCAAAATCCATAGAATGTCCAGCACAAAAAGTAGACCCCAACGGACACCAGGGACTGTGGGTTAATAATCTTGTATTCCTATCGGATCACCAGTCACAGCAGCTGTGCCCACGGGACAAGAAGGGTATGTGGGAGCTCTGTACTTTCTGGTCACTTGTCTGTCAACCTAAAACTTTACTCTTAAAAAGATAAAGTCTATTAATTTTAAAAAGTGAAATTAGGAATCAACTCTCCTGTGAATGTTCATTTAAATGATGTCTCTGATCTACAGAGCTAGATTAATAAGAAGGAAAAGAACCATTTGAAAATTTTGAGACTGTATTTAGTCATTGCCAAATAGCTATTGGGTTTTGTTTGTTTGTTTTCTTGAATTAAACATTCCCCTCAAAAAAACCTGACAGCAGTAATGCATGCTCCTTGTAAAAAAAAAAAAAAAAAAAAAAAGCCAGGCTTGGTGGCTCAGCCTGTAATCCCGCACCTTTGGGAGGCTGAGGTGAGTGGATTGCCTGAGCCCGCGGGTTCGAGACCTGCCTGGGCAGCGAGACCTCATCTC
>NW_007247460.1:311517-316676 GCF_000164805.1 Carlito syrichta
GCCTGTAATTCCGGCTACTCGGAAGGCTGAGGCAGAGGGATCGCCAGAGCCCAGCAGGTCGAGGCTGTGACGGCCGGGAGCGGCCACTGCACTCCAGTCTGGGCGACAGAGTGAGACTCCAACTCAAAAAAAAAAAATTACAAGCAATACAAAGATAAAAAAATTTCCTCTCCCAGTACACGAATCTCAAGCATCAGAAATAACCAGGTGTGATCTGATGGCCTGGCATGTACTGGGATTGTTCCTAATGCCTTCTCCTCGTCCTGTTTATCGGTTGATCCCAAAGTTCAGAAGATTCTGCTTTTTGAATGTCCCTGGAGTCCATCCCCCACTACTGTCATCTCTTTCCATTAACTGGTCCCCTCATTTCCAGTCTCGTCTTTTTTTTTTTTTTTGAGTCGGAGTCCCACTCCATTGCCCAGGCTGGGGTGCAGTGGCACGTATGCTCACGGCCACCCAGCATCCACCTGCTGGGCTTAGGCGATCCTTCCACCTCAGTCTTCTGAGTAGCCAGAACTATAGGCATGTGCTACCACACCCGGCTAATTTTTTTATTTTTTATTGTAGAGATGAGGTCATGTCAAGTTGCCCAGGCAGCTCTCGAACCCATGGGCTCAGGTAATTCCCTCACCTCAGCCTCCCAAAGTGCTGGGATGACAGGCTTAAACCACCGTGCCTGGCCTGGTCTTGTCTCTTTTTAATGTTTTCTTTTCTTTTTTTTTTTTTTGAATTGGAGTCTCACTCTGTCACCCAGACTGGAGTGCAGCGGCAGCTTCCGGCCACCACAGCCTTGACCCGCTGGGCTCCGGCGATCCTTCCGCCTCAGCCTTCCGAGTAGCCGGAATTACAGGCATGCGCTACCACGCCCGGCTGATTTTTTGATTTATTGTAGAGATGAGGTCTTGCTGCCCAGGCAGGTCTCGAACCCGCGGGCTCAGGCAATCCCCTCACCTCAGCCTCCCAAAGGCGCGGGATTACAGGCTGAGCCACCGAGCCTGGCTCTTTTCTTTTTGAGTTGGAGTCTCACTCTGTCACCCAGACTGGAGCTCACGGCCACCCAGACTCAAGCTGCTGGACTCAGGCGATCCTTCAGCCTCAGCCTTCCAAGTAGCTGGAACTACAGACGCGCGCTACTAGGCCTGGCTATTTAATGTTTTCCACGCTGCCACCAATTCATTCTAAAATTGATGATTCTTCTGAGATACTATTCTGGTCATGATGTCACGGTCATTTAAAGGCCCTTGGGGACTCCCTATTGCCAACAGGATCCGTGGCTGATATGACCTTCCATAATGGTGCCTCTCTTTCTGTTGTATCTCCTCCTGCCCCATAACGCCCTGTGCTCATTCATACCAAAGTCCTTGTAAAGAACATGCCATGTTCCACCACAACACTGTGCCTCTGACATGTTACTTCCGCTGCTGGAGCAACCTTTCCCACTGAGACCGCCTGGAAAGCACCTATTCATCATCTTTTCATCCGTGCCTGTTTAATCTGAGGCCACGTAAAAGAGTAACTAGTAGGGCTGGGCACAGTGGCTCACATCTGTAATTCCAGCACTTTGGGAGGCCGAGGCAGGAGAATCACTTAAGCCCAAGAGTTCAAGAACAGACTGGGCAACATAGCGAGAGCCCATCTCTACAAACATAAAAAACTTAGCTGGGCATAGTGGTGCACACTTATAGTCCCAGCTATTTGGGAGGCTGAGGTAGGAGGATCACCTGAGCCCAGGAGGTTGCGGTGAGCCGTGATTGTGCCTGAGTGACAGAGTAAGAACCCCCAACTCAAAAAAAAAAAAAAAAAAGAGTAACTATTGGAAACTGTGGTAGGCACTGTGTCAGCCCTAAAGATCTCGGCTTCCTTGGTGTCCCTTGGCATCCAAGGGGATTGGTTTCAAGACTACCACCCTTCAGATACCAAAATCCACAAATGCCCAAATCGCTAATATAAAATGGTATAGTCTCACATGTAACCTACACACATCCTCCTGTAAATTTATTATTTTTATTATTTATTTATTTATTTTGAGTTGGAATCTCACTCTGTCGCCCAGATTGGAGTGCAGTGGCCGCTCCTGGTCACCGCAGCCTCGACCTGCTGGGCTCCGGTGATCCTTCCGCCTAGGCCTTCCAAGTAGCTGGAACTACAGGCGCACGCTACCACACCCAGCTGACTTTTTGTTTTATTGTAGAGATGAGGTCTCGCCAAGTTGCCCAGGCAGGTCTCAGACCCGCAGGCTCAGGTAATCCACTTACCTCAGCTTCCCAAGGCACAGGATTACAGGCTGAGCCACCGAGCCCGGCTCTCCTGTAAACTTTAAATCATCTCTACGCTGGGTGTGGTGGCTCATGCCTGTAGTACCAGCTGGAAGGCTGAGGCAGGAGAATCACTTGAGTCCAGGAGTTTGAGACCAGCCTAGGTAACACAGCGAGACCTCGTCTCTACCAAAAAATCAAAAAATTAGCTGGGCATGGTGGCATGAGCCTATAGCCCCAGCTACTTGGGAGATTGAGGCAGAAGAATCACTTGAGCCCACATGGTGGAGGCTACAGCAAGCTGTGATCATGCTACTGCACTCCAACCTAGGGGACAGAGTAAGACCCTGACTCAAAAAAAAAATCTCTAGATTACTTATAATACCTAGTACAATGTAAATTCTGTCTAAATAGTTGTTGTACTGTATTGCTTTTTATTTGTATTATTATTACTATTTTTTTAGTTGGAGTCTCACTCCGTCGCCCAGGCTGGAGTGCAGTGGCACATTCACGGCTACCCCAATGTTGACCTGCTGGGCTCCAGCGATCCTTCCGCCTCAGCCTTCCAAGTAGCTGGAACTACAGGCATGTGCTACCATGCCCGGCTAATTTTTGATTTATTGTAGAGACAAGGTCTCGCCAAGTTGCCCGGGTGGGTCTCGAACCTGCGAGCTGAGGCAATCCACTTGCCTTGGCCTCCCAAAGTGCTGGGATTACAGGCTGAGCCACTGAGCCTGGTGTGTGTTATTTTTTATTGCTGCTATTTTTTTCAAATATTTTCAATCCTCAGTTGGTTGAGTCCACAAATACAGAGTCTGCAGGTACAAAGGCCACTATAAACACATCCTTGTGAAGTTCCCGCCCCTTGACTGCGGGCTGGGTTCACTGAGTCACTTCCAGCAAACAGAACATAGCAGAGGCGATGGGGTGTCACTTCTGAGATTAGGTAGCAAAAAGACTGTGGTTTCTGTCTTGGACACCACCTCTCACACTTACTCTCTTGTTCTCTCACGCTGAGGGAAGCCACCTGCCATGTTTAGAGCTGCCCTCCAGAAAGGTCCACGTGCCAAGGGAAGGAGGGCGGCTGTGGCCGGAAGTCGGCAGGTGGACTGCCACATGAGGGGCTTGAGCCAGGGGCACACACTTAAGCCATGCCCGCGTTTCTGACCCACAGAAACCAGTGCATGATGAATGCTGCTTTAAGCTGCTGAGTTTGGGATGCTCTGTGATGCAGCGGTAGACAGCTACCACGGGCTGCTTCCGCCCAGTCTATCCAAGAAGACCTGAAATCCACCCTATTTATTCCAGCAATTGTTGCTTTGGTTTATTCACTTGTTGAACAATATTTGCTTCTTGAACTTCTGACACTAATTACTACAACTTATTACTCCTCTTTTGAACTTGTTGAGACCTCTCAAGTTTGAACATTGATTGTACTGTTATATAAAGTTGCTTCGGTTCTGATCAGAGCCCTTAGTGCCAAGGATGAGAAAGATGGAGAAAGCAGCAGAGCCTGTACCTGCTTGGAGGCAGAAGCTTCTCTTCTATGAGGTCATCATGGTTCCCTTCAGTCTTGTTGTTCAGCTCGGAAACTGCATGAACTGTCTCTGCCAGACCTGTGACAGGAAGAACTTACAGTGACAGAAAGAACTCATGGTGGACAACAATGAACCCACACAAGCCCACGTTTCTATTTTACTCAGAGAGTCACTCAATCTAGTAGGCCCCAAACTTAGATACATCCAGCTGGTCTCACTCTTTCTTTCTTTTTTTTTTTTTAATTGTAGAGACAAGGTCTCGCCAAGTTGCCTGGGCTGGTCTCAAACCCACGGGCTCAGGCAATCCACTTACCTCTGCCTCCCAAAGCACTGGGATTATAGGCTGAGCCACCGAGCCTGGCCTACCCACTCACTCTTTCTAGTCATTCGTGTTTCTGGAACTCTATGCCCCAAGACAACATGGGAAACTCTTGAGCAGTCTCACATGAGGAGAAAGGAAGACAAGAGCCAGCTTATTAAAAAAAAACAAAGTGAAACTGATTGTGGCTTTTCTCTTAAAAAGTAAAATCATAATCAGAGCAGCAAAGATACCATAATTTGTAACTTACAAAAGAAATATCTATCTAAGGATGAAGAGTCCCCTCTCCTTTTCCTGCCTCTGACGCGACACACACTGAAAGCTAAATCCTCAGTGCCGAAAACACTGATATTACTGAATAGTGCCAAAGCCCTTAGGTTTTCTAAAGCAGTTCCCAGATTTTAGGATTTCACAGGTTAATACAATTTCCAAAAAGATTTTAAGCAACTGACAACCTGGCAACTTTTTGTTTTACCTCGTATGGACAGTGAAACAAGCAAGTAAAAATCCACTCTGCCACCACCAAAATCATTATTTCATAAAATAAAACACAGTATAGCCTCCAAAAAGGCAGAAAGGAAATAATGTTACAATAAAGAGCAGTCCCTTAAATTGAATCCATTAAGGTTTTAGGAAAATTCATTACAATAACTTTATAATTTCATTTCACTGAATATTGCCAAGAATTTTGTCACGGGCCAGCCCTGGCATTTGGCAACCACTGTTGTAAGTTCTTAGTACAGACCTACAGTACTTGTAATGATTAACTGGCATATGTTTTTAAAAATACGCACAATACATATTTCCTCACTTTCTTTCAATAAAGCCTCATAATTTATTCACAGGAAATTATGTGGCCCCAAGGTTTAGAGGGCATATAGATGAACTAAGCTTGGCCACGAGTTGATCATCGTTGATGCTAGGTGATGGAGAAATGAGGGTTCAATATGTTAATTGCTCTATCTTTGTAAATGTGTAAGTTTTCTGTAGTAAAAAAATGTCTTAGCCAGGCTCGGTGGCTCAGCCTGTAATCCCGTGCTTTGGGAG
>NW_007247460.1:316875-319734 GCF_000164805.1 Carlito syrichta
CGAGGCTGCGGTGGCCGGGAGCAGCCACTGCATTCCAGTCTGGGCGACAGAGTGAGACTCCAACTCAAAAAAAAAAAAGTCTTAATGTAAAAAGGAAAAATTAAGTTTTGTAGAAAAGAGGTTACACAGGAGAATGCCTTTGTTCTTAGAAAACTGCACGACAAAGCATTTAGAGGCAAAGCCATGCCTTTGGAACTTTCAGAAAGGGGAGAAATACACATACATAGGGAGAGAGAAAAAGAAACTTGGCAGAATATTAACAATGTGTGCTTTCACTGTATTTTTTTTTAACTTTTCAACAGATTTGGAATATTTCAAAATAAGAAGTTAAGGGGATTGTAGACCTTTATTAAAAATTCACATAGCCAGGCTTGGTGGCTCAGCCTGTAATCTGAGCATTTTGGGAGGCCAAGGTGAGTGGATTGCCTGAGCCCGCGGGTTCGAAATCAGCCCAGGCAACTTGGCGAGAACTCGTCTCTACAATAAATAAAAAAATTAGCCAGGCGTGGCATCACGAGCCTATAGTTCCGGCTACTTGGAAGGCTGAGATGGAGGGATCACCGGTGCCCAGCAAGCCTTCACTGGGGTGGCTATGAGTGTGCCACTGCACTCCAGCCTGGGCAATGGATTGTGACTCTAAGTTAAAAAAAAAACAAAACAAATTCACGGAATCCTTGTGTAGTTAAACATAAAGGTGTTACATGGATGGCTGAAGTTCCCTTTGTTTCTACTGCCTCTCTGAAGTCTTTAGTTATAGCCAAAATAGCAAAACACCATCAGATATGCAAACAGACACGCTGCTGACTCACAAATGCTAAATGTGAGCTGAGAGAAAACCTTCAAGAGGAGGCAGAGCCACGCCAGTTTACTGAAGGACTGAGGGAAACACACACAGACACTTTCCAACCACAGCAAATGTCATGGCCTGCCTTGATAAGACTGCTCTGTTGCTCAGGAGAGCAACTCCAAAACAGCTCTAAAATTCAGAGAGGAGGAGGGCTCTGAGAGAAATTAGATATAAGATGTAACTAGGCTGGGCTCGGTGGCTCAGCCTGTAATCCCAGCACTTTGGGAAGCCGAGGCAAGTGGATTGCCTGAGCCTGTGGGTTCGAGACCAGCCTAGGCAACTTGGCGAGCCCTCATCTCTACAATAAATGAAAAATTAGCCGAGCCTGGTAGCTCATGCCTGTAGTTCCGGGTACTTGGAAGGCTGAGGCAGAAGGGCTGCTGGAGCCCAGCAGGTCGACGCTGGGGTGCCCGTGAATGTGCCACTGCACTCCAGCCTGGGCGACAGAGTGAGACTCCAACTCACACATAATAAAGATGTAACTAAAATAGATATTAAAAATCCAGATTCCTAAGGACAGAGACACTTGCAAGTAATATAGTAGTGTAACCAAATCAACCTACTATGCAAGATTTCAAATTTGGCTATTCATTTTACTGAGAGTTGATTTACCTATGGATTTATTTAAATAGCCATCTCAAGAGCTTAAGTTGTATTTACAAAAAACTTAACCCCACATCAGGTGGGTAGCGATTGAATTTGTCTCCCTAGGCTGCTCTGGAGCCATTCTGTTAACCAGCAGCGACCTCCCGTGGCCACCAGAGAAACAAATGCAATTCAACTTAGCAGGGCCTCAAACTAATTTTTGGCCACCTTCAAGAATTTTAGCTCTGGTTGTTGCATGTGGACCGCTCTTCAGACTGACGGCTGGCTAAGGTCACTGGAGAATATCATCAGAGAAATTCAGTGTAAGTCCCAGCGAGACTGGGCCTTTCACGATGTGTGGAGGTGACCTCGTGCCCAACACAGACACCAAAGGACACCCAAGACAGTGAGGAGAAGCTTAAGAACAGAGCCCAAGCGGGGCTCGGTGACTCAGCCTGTAATCCCCGCACCTTGGGAGGCTGAGTTGAGTGGATTGCCTGAGCCCACGGGTTCGAGACCCGCCTGGGCAATTTGGCCAGACCTAATCTCTACAATAAATCAAAAAATTAGCCAGGTGTGGTAGGCACACCTGTAGTTCCAGCTACTTGGAAGGCTGAGGCGGAAGGATCGCTGGAGCCCAGCAGGTCGAGGCTGTGGTGGCGGGAGCAGCCACTGCACTCCAGTCTGGGCAACAGAGTGAGACTCCAACTCAAAAAAAAAAAAAAACAGAGCCCAAGGCAGTCCTACTTCTAGAGTCAACAGGGCATTGAGAAAACACAAGCCCGGTCTGGGATCATGTGGGTTCTTTTAAATCAAGCCCAGATATCTGCCGGTTTTTCCACCTATATTCAAAATACAACAATACAGAGATGGATGGCTTTGAACCGACTCTGCCTCAAACCTCGTCAGAGTCAAGTCATCACGCTTGGGTCACTTCTTCTTTCTCTAGGACCAAAGACTCTGAAGACCTCTGGCCAACAGGGAGCCTCGGGCCTGAAAGTAAAGACGGGTGGGGAAAGATACGGAGAAGGGCAGACAACAGAGCTTGGAAGGTGAAGAGGGAAAACGTGGGGTCTGGGGGGTCTGCGGGCTCCCTCAGCGGCGCCGGAGCGGGAGAAGACGGTTCCTTCTGACGGGACCCACCCGAAGCACCCCGGGGGCGGGTAGGAACGGGCACCCCCGGCTGGACCTACGGACAGAGGGGTCCTCTGGGCCACTCTTGTCGTCCTGGGCCGGTCGTGAGGTTTCGGGCTTACAGGACCTGCCCTCTGCGTCGCCAGGGTCCTTCGGGGGCACGCTCTCCTCGACGTCTGGCATTTTGCGGATGGCACCTGGGTCGGGGAGAAAGGCATGCCGTTGGCATCGGGGAAGAGGCTCCCATCTGCCGGGGGGGCCTTGGGGCCCGGCGTGGGGGCGGGGCAAAGGTG
>NW_007247460.1:320129-340803 GCF_000164805.1 Carlito syrichta
GGAGCGGCGTTTGCGCTTCCTCTTCCCCCGGTTCCTGCGGCCCGAGAAGCAGGACCAGGCCCGGGCGGGCTGCGCTGAGCGCGTCCTCCACGCACGGGGCGGGCTCCGATCCCACGGGTGTGGAAACAGACCCAGGCCTGAGGCTGGTGCGTGGGGCAGCCGCGAGGGCTGGGAGGCAGGCGAGGCCCGTTCGGGCTCTTCCCGCTGGGTTCCCGGCGCCGGCTCCCCCGTGACCCCCGCTGGCCCTGCCCTTGGCGCCGGCTCTGTCGCCCGTGGAGGGATGTGAAGTCCTGGAGTGCCCCCGCCCGAGAAAATGGAGAGGAAGTGTCCACAACACATTCTCCCGTCCTTCTTTATGACTCTGACTTGGTTTCTTACGAGAGAGAGAGATTGATTTCCTCTGTAAGAAACTCTGCCTTGACCAAGTTCTTAGGAGCGCCTTCGTAAGTGTGGGGTGTGGATGTCTCTTGCACAACTCGTGAGGAGGCCCAGAACATTTCTGCTTTACCAAGCTCATTCTAGCCGAGGCCCAGGCAGACATGGGGGGAACGGCCTGTAAAGTAACTTTATCCACGAGCATCTCAAACTAAAACCTAAGAAACCTGCCCCTTCCTTCTCCTCATCCTCTCCTAGTATTTCCCTCGGGGATGGCAACTGCGAAGCAGGTTGACCTTCCCCCTAAGCCCTCTGGAAGTGGGAGGAAGTGACCCAGCAACTTCAGGAAAGAGTCCCACAACTCTTCGTTCCACAACTCTTCACTGCTGGCTTCACTATTGGGAGGTATTTAGGCTGGGCTACTGATTTCTCCTTAAAAACAAAAATCCAGACCTGGCACGGTGGCTCAAGCCTGTAATCTCAGTACTTTGGGAGGCTGAAGCAAGAGGATTGCTTGAGCCCGGGAGTTTGAGACCACTCTAGGCAACATAGTAAGACTTCCTCTCTACCCAAAAAAAGAAATTAGCCAGGTGGGGTGTGCATACCTGTGGTCCCAGCTACTTGAGAAGCTGAGGTGGAAGGATCACCTGAGCCCAGGAGGCTGCGGCTGTGGTGAGCCGTGATCGTGCCACTGCACTCCAGCCTGAGTGATGGAGTGAGACCTTGACTCAAAAAACAAAAAAAATTAAACATAATAAAAATTAAAGATCCAGAATGCCATTTGTCATTTTTATTTCTGAGAGACAGTTTCCAGAATAACATGCTTGTTTCCCCCACAAAAATGGCACTGTTGTCAAACTCTCCCTCCCGGTGCCTGAAATTCCTCTAGCAGTTCATTCATCTATATTAGATTGTCTCTTCAAGTATTCTCCTGATACCCAAGTTCTCTGGGATGGTCGGGAGGAAGAAACAGCAGTGCAGGAGCACATGGTTGGGTGGGTGAGTACAAGGGGGCGCGGAACTGAAACCAGAAGGGGAGGAAGAGAAGGAGTTAGCAGAGAAAGACAAAACTAGTTTTCCCAGGGTCAGCCCAGGCACAGCATTTTGTGATCTTTATCATTAATGGTTATCAGAACCAACAGGCAAAAGTTAGAGGTCAAGAGGAGTAGAGAGATGATGTGAGAGATATACCCTTCTCCTCTTTGGGGTCTTAGTTAATAACTGATTTCTGTTTAATGATTTACAAGATGCTTTTACACCGCAAATCCATACGCTCTGCACACACTCCCATTTGGCAGGCAAGGCGGGGGGTGGATTGGACCATTTAGTAGGTGAAGAGAGATTTCAGGGAGCAACCAACGGCCACATGGTAAGCAAGGTCTTGACTCCCGATCAGATGCTTTTTTTAAATTCACACAAGACTGTGACCATGGCTGAGAAGCCAGATACACACAAGAAAATAGAGCTCACATCCAACGGTCTGATGAGGACAGGGCTGGAGGTATAAACAAGAAGTGCTGCCAGGGAACAGCGAAGGGGTGAAAGATCGTCCAGGCATTTGGGTCACTTCAAGCCCAGCCTTGAACTGGCATTCTGAGTAAGACTCTGCAACTCATTTGGCCTTTGGAGACTGGTCTCGTTAGGCCTGGCTTTCCCTCAACCTCAGGACCCTTTTAAACTCTCCTAATGGGTGAAATTGGATTTTCTACACATGTCCATGATTTAGCCGGAATGCCTCTCCTGGGTAACTTAACACCTCCACCCTATTAAAGCACACATACCTCAAAAGACCCGTAAGGCAAGTATTGCTCAAGCAACCCAAGAACAGAAGTAAAAGCAGTTTCCTCTCCCATGGATGTATGCCCAAGCTGTCCGGCCCAGGGCGCCCTTTTCCTACTAAGCTGTCATATGGCTTTTATCTTCTATTTATAATATGCCATGTTTGTTTTATTACTAAAGTCTCTTCTGTCTCCTCAAATCTTTGAGTAGACTTCTTGTTCCAGAAGGAAGGGCTTCGTATACTTGTTGGCACACCTACGTATACCCCTGTGGGTACCTACACCCCAGTCTGAGAAGCAGTCTTTGGTAATTTCAGGCCTGCAGCCAGAATGCTATTTCACCGTCATTTCCTCACATGGGAGAGCTTTAACCCAAGCCCAATGGTATGATCTGTTCTCACTTGTTAAGTACGATTCTGTGTATGTTACCCCCACAAAAGTAAGTTTTACAGAGAGTCAGACCTATCCATATGACATTCGGAAAGAGGGATAGATAAAGACAAAGCTAGAAGAGAGATACTCGTAGGCAGCTGTGAGAGGTACAGAGTCACAGAGTTTAACAGGAACGCTGTATACAGATTCACTAGCTAGGATGAAACAGAAACGGAAAACACCTCATTTTACAAGGAAGCATTTTAGGCTCAGTGAGGTTAAATGACTTGGTTAAGGTCACCACCAAGTTTATGGAAAATTCAGGACTAGAACCCATATCACAGTCTGTTTACTCCGTAATGTATAGAGCCGTGCAAGAGTCAAAGCTAATACCGTAAATAAATATTTACATTTTCCTAAAGAAAAATGTAAATGATAGGCCCTGGAATGGAAAAAGTAAGGGGTGCAGTTAAATAGAGGCCAGGGCTGCAAGTACAGCCAAGCATACTGGAAGATAAACAGTCAACTGAAGTGGTAGGGACACGTAAATACAGGGTGGGACACTTAAATGGAACCATTTGGAGTCATGTAAACCAGGACTGGCTTCATTGTAGCCTCGCTCATGGTACAGATCCACACGTCAAAACTATTTGCTTCGTCTTTTGACAAATGTGTTCTCTCACAGAATCCAGGAGGAATACGAGAAGGGCTGAGATAATCTGGGGGCAGCCTGGAGGAGGCCCTCTGAAGCTCAACGTGAAGCATGATGGGTGGGAAAACTATTAAGGAAAGGGGGTTCAAAGCAGAAGACAAAGAAGATTCTGGCAGCAGTGTTTACCTCCTACATCTCCAGCTGTGTCTCACTCCACTAGCAACACTTAACAGGCACTGCTCCTTCCTACCTCAGGATCTTTGCACATGCTGTTCTTTCCATCTAGCTTGCTTCTCCCTGCTCTAACAAACCCTTTTCTCCTCCCTGACTCCGTCTCATCCTTCAGATCCAGCATACAAGGCCTGATTTCCTCAGAAAACCCTTCATGGTCTTCCGTTACCTTCTCTCAATGCCACCATATATTTTCTTCATAGCATTCATGACATTTTGTAATCACATATTTCTTTGCATAGTTAACCTTTACTGAAATGTCTAAAACTTCCATGAGACTATAAGCTGAGAGCAGGGCCTGTATTCACCCCCGTGCCTGGAACACAGGAGGTGTCCAATCAATGAATGACTGGGGAGACTGCGGTCTTGGAAGAGTGACAGAGAGAATGGGCCACTGCTCCCCCCACTCACCCAAAAGGCAGGCAAAGTGCGTCTCTCTGGGCCCAGTCTCAGTTACCAGGGTCTGATCTTCTCTTTTTGTCTCATAGACATATAGACATGTTTTCTTTCTCTCTTTCTGTCTCTCCTTTGTTCTAGCTTCTTGTGAGAGCCTTTAAACCAGCAAAGAGATAGTATCTAAGAGAAAAGGAAGGATGTTTAAGGCCCTGTGATACTGGAGTCCCCCCAGCAGGCATGTGGCAGCAGGGGGCAGTGGCACCCTGGGAGCAACTTGCAGAGCCAGGCGCTCACTCGCTCGGGTGCTCTCTCTCTCTCTCTCTCTCTCTTTCTCTCCACAGCAACCTAGGGTCAGCAGCAGACGAAAGCCACAAAAACTGACTTTAAAAGTCCTCCTAAGAGCTGCATCTTTCGAGTCCCCAAAACAATCGCGCCTTGTGCCCCAGGACACGGTGCGAGTTACACACTTAAATCAGTTTCCACAGAACCGCATTCAGTTAGTTTTAAACTCTGGGGAAAGCTGGCAGCGTCTTTGTGGGTTTTTTTTTTTTTAACTAGTTAGAGGGACAATTAAACCTTTATGGGCCCCAGAATGTACCTTTGCAGACATAAATAAGGATCATTCTTCATCACTGGAGAATCCACTTTCTGGCAACAGATCTGTTTTTCTGCCATCGCAGGACAGAGTTGAGCTCACGTCTGAGAACCCTTATGATGGGGACAGGTGACGGGCCTCCGCATGAACAGAGTTAGAACTTCGACCCCAAGTGGGGCATAGGCCTGTTCTCAAAATGGACGCATCACAGGCCTTGAACTTAGCTGGTCTTAAGTAAATCACACAAACTCCCAAAGCCTTTCCAGAAAGCCACCAGGATTTTAGGCCAAGAAAACTCATCTTGCTCTCTCCTGGGGTTACTCTGGGCCAGAATGCCCCATTTGTCAAAGAGTCCTGACTCTTTTATTCCACTCTCACAACACAATACAATGCATTCATGTATTTACAGCGCAGTGTCCTTGAATGGTCCAGATGATGTTTTTTTAATCCAATAATATCATTAAATGCACCAGGGGGCTCTCTTCTTAAAGGAACTTTGGAGTAAACTCTTTTGTTAAGTGAAGCCGTCTTTTGCAAGGCAAATCATCAGTCTCCCCATTTGTTTTCCAAGTCTGAGTTTTCACATAGGAGATTTTCTTAAACCAGGGTCCACTTTAGATGGTGGCGTGGGTGTTTTCTTTTATTTTCCTGACTTTGGTTAAGACAAGCTTTTCCCAAATACATATCATTGAGTAGGGAAGAAGGAATCTCAAAAAACGCTTAAGAAATACATCAGTTTCAATCGTTCGTGTCATCTATAATTCTCTAGAACCACCAGCCTAAAGCAAAGTATAATGATCTCCTGACAAAGGATCCAGCCACATAGATTTGAGGGCCAGCCTATTTGAAGTCCATCTCAAAAGAAATGTGGGGGGGGGGAGAGTGCTTTTTGGACACGATTATAGATTTTTTTTTACTGTTAGAGTACATAGCACAATATTTATCATTTAAACCACTTGTAAGTGTACAATTCAATGGTATTAAATAAATTAAATTCACAATGTTTTATAACCATCACCACTATCTACACCCAAAGCTTTTTCATCACATCCAACAAAAACTCTGTACCTCTTAAACTCCAACTCCTCCTTTCCCCGCTCCCTCCAGACTCTGGTAATCTCGATTCTACTTTTTGTCTTCATGAACAGAGAAGTTTCATATTCCCGTTTCTTCTTGGGACTTTTGTTTTTCCTTCCCATGATGGTGTGCTGGGAGAATAGGGACGCTGTGGCCATCCTCTTTCCACCTTGGTGATCCTGCCAGTGCCACCTCCCCTTTGCTTCTCCGACAGCGATGAAGCCAGAGCTCATCTGAACGGTTTCAACTTGCAGAGGGGCTACAGTCCCCGGTGGGAACAAAAGGAGGTCACTGGGTCTGAGTCTCCGTTACAAGCTCAGGAATGGCAGGAATTTTCCAACCTCAATGGTGTGAGAAGGGGAACATGAGGAGCTGGATGAATGTTTTGGTGTCTGAAGCCCCTTTGTGGCCCCCGCTGAGGGCCAGGCAGCTGCAGAGTTAGGCACCTGAGACCCATGGGGGCTACGAGAGATGGGAATGCAAGGAGAGACGTGGAGGGCTCCCACGGGCATCCTCACATCCCGTGCCATGGAATTTCTCACTGAAAAACATTGGCTAGCCAGGCTTGGTGGCTCAGCCTGTAGTCCTGCACCTTGGGAGGCTGAGGTGAGTGAATTGCCTGAGCCCGCGGGTTCGAGACCCGCCCGGGCAATTTGGCGAGACCTCATCTCTACAATAAAATCAAAAATTAGCCGGGCATGGTAGAGCGCGCCTGTAGTTCCAGCTACTTGGAAAGCGGAGGCGGAAGGATCGCCAGAGCCCAGCAGGTCGAGGCTGCGGTGGCCGGGAGCGGCCACTGCACTCCAGTCTGGGCGACAGAGTGAGACTCCAACTCAAAAAAAAAAAAAAAAGGAAAAGAAAAAGAAAGAAAAACATTGGCTAAGCCACCGACAAGCCCTGCAGAATTGACATCGTTTGTACCCATTTGTGGCCGACAGAGGCACACTCAGAATGACTCACATCCTTCAGTCTTGGTTTGTTCATAATGCTTGAAAACCCTCAAAGGAGCTAGCCTCTCCTGCTTCCCCCACCCCCACACAACTCAGGATAACTTAGGAAAATCATGATTTTTGGTTGTTTCAACTCAGGAGACTCAGCTTCCAAAAAATATGATTTGGGGTTGTTTCCAGAGCTAGTTGGGGACCCCCAATATTCCCTCCTCAACCCCAGGACTTTGAGTCTGCTGGGGGTCCTTAGGCCAACTGTGGCGGGGTATTCCGTGGCTCAGAGAAACAGCAAACCGTGGAATGGTGGGAGGAGAATCACCTTGAAAGCAGGAGGCTTGGATTCTTTCTGCCGCCCACTTGCTGGTGACCCTGGCCAAGACACTTCCCAGTTCTGGCCTCACATCCCTCAAGTAGAGTGGAAATGCCCCCGACGCTGAGAATTTGTGTGTGTGTGGAGGGGCAGGGGGAGGGGAAGGCTTCCTGATGTCTGGAATTCCTGAAACAGGGAACAAAGCCTTTAGTTTCTCATAGGTGCTGACGCTGATGGAAAGAATGGTGACAAGGAGGAGGAGGAGCTCTGGGGAAAGAGAAGAGAAGGTCGATGTAGTTGAGGATAGATTGAGAATGAAGTTTCAGCTGGAACTTTATGAGGAAATGTTCAGCAGGCATCTGGAAATAAGCGGCCATAGTCAGGAAGAGACATTGGGATTGACAACAAGCATGGAGTCATCATGTGTAGAAGAAACTGCCATAATACCAGGCAACACATGTCAAGTGCTTACCATATGCCAGGCCCTCCAGGAGCCCCTCACCCAGATGTGCTCCTATCATCACACATCAACCTGTGGCAAATATGTTGTTTTTACACCCACTTTACAGATGGGGAGAATGTAAGTATCCAGCAAATAAGTGGTAATCCAGGGGCTTGCACCCAGGGAGTCTGACTTTTGAGTCTTGCTCTGCTACCCAGGCTGGAGTGCAGTGGTGCGATCATAGCTCACTGCAGGCTTCAACTCTTAGGCTCAAGCAATTCTCCTGACTCAGGCTCCCAAGTAGCTAGAACTACAGGTGCATGACACCATGCCCGGCTAACTTTAAAAAAATTTTTTTGTAGAGACAGAGTCTTGCTATGTTGCCCAGGCTGGTCTCAAACACCTGGCTTCAAGCAGATCCTTCTGCCTCAGCCTCCCAAAGTGCTGGGAGTACAGGCGTGAGCCAACATGCCTTGCCAATCCATTTTTTATATCATCTCCTAAAACCAAGGAGGTGCAGCAGCATGAGAGAAAATAAATACTGGTGGAGGACAGAACCTTGACAAATGCCTGTAAGCAAGTACTCCTATTTTTGAGCAACTGTGACCTAAAATTAGATTCTAAGAAGATAAAGATGTGGGTCAGAAACAGAATTATCCAAGTGAATCTTGTGATGCTGACAATCGGGTTGGCTCTGCACAAGTTAAATAACAATGACAGCCGGCTTGGTGGCTCAGCCTGGGAGGCTGAGGTGAGTGAATTGCCTGAGCCCACGGGTTCGAGACCCGCCTGGGCGGCGAGAACTCATCTCTACAATAAATCAAAAAATCAGCCGGGCGTGGTAGCGCATGCCCGTAATTCCGGCTACTCGGAAGGCTGAGGCGGAAGGATCGCCGGAGCCCAGCAGGTCGAGGCTGCGGTGGCCGGGAGCGGCCACTGCACTCCAGTCTGGGCGACAGAGCGAGACTCCAACTCAAAAAAAAAAATTACTCCCTTTAAAGTAATTTGTAGTTAACGCCAGTCTTTAAAGCCAGTACTTTTGGAAGTCGCTTAAAGATTTTTCAGCTGCTTGGACTAATATTTGAGTTTATTATGTGCATATTTGGGTTAGTTTAGCCCTGCTAGAATACAGTGATGCCTCGAATTTTTGCTTCCTGAGCTCATTCCTACCACTTCCAGTGCCCTGGAGAAACCTGATTAGTCTAAGGGCTCCACCTCCCTCACAGTGATTGGTCCAGGTCGAAGCACGTGACACAAGTCGGGCCAATGAGGCACAAGGAGCGGTTGGTTCGTGGTTTCCGGCAACATTTTCGTCACTCTATGACGTCACACTCCCTTTGGAAAGTGAGAGTCCTTCTTGCTCCAGACTTTGTCCTGCCAGGCTGGGAGGCCATCTTACTACCTGCTCCTCTACCCTGAGAGAGGAAGGGAAACCTTGAAGCCCACCCTCTTGCCTGAGATTCCCAGCAAAGTTTTCCTTGTTTAAACCGGCTTGTTTGGGGTGCTTTCAGCTCCCCGTCAGCCGCTGGAACATAAGCGCCATGAAGGCACGAATCATGTCTGTCTCCACCACTGCACCTCCAGCCCACCTACCCAGTTAGGTGTGGAGACACATTATATAGTTGAATGAACGAGTAAAGTCATGAATGAACCAAATATAGACTCGGAAGGGGCTAGGTAGAGCTGGAAAACACTTTCAAGGTCACCTAGTCCAAGTCGTCTCTCTTTTCTACTGTGTAGTGAGAAAAGAAAGAGGAGCTACCAGGTTAGAAAGTGAACAGTAGTTGTCTCTCCGATTAGGGCAGACACCCTCTAGTGCCCAGAATGAGGATCTTCCGTCTTTGTGAGGCGAGCCTCCCAAGGGGGCTCTGATATCTCCCCTAGTCCAGGTTGGAGAGCAAGACACTCAGAAGGACCTGGCCACCAGGCTAAATAAAACTTCATGACAGTTAATGACAGAAATGGAGAGGCACTAAGAAAGGCCAAAATTTTATATTAATATTTAGCATTTTTTTCTATAAGCATAACATTCTATCTTTGCAATTGTTGATTAATGTTTGGCTGTTTTCATGTCTTAAGTATGGGAAGTATGTGGTTATAACTCTGGGGCCTTCAGCATGGAGAGCTCCATTTGCCTCCCTCTTTGGACGCAGGGCTGAGACTACACACAACTTTGTTTTCTAAGACTACGCCTCTCTAAACATTTAAAATGGCAAGCATTGGTAGACTCCACAACTTCCTTACATTCCATTCCATAATTCATCTAGGTTTTTTACATAGTATTTCATTTCTTTTTTCTTTTCTTTTTTGAGTCAAATCTCACTCTGTCACCCAGGTTGGCACAATCATGGTTCACTGCCTCCTCAAACTCCTGGACTCAAGCAATCCTTCTGCCTCTGCCTCCCAAGTAGTTGGAACTACAGGTGCATGCCACCACACCTAGCTAATTTTATTTACTTATTTATTATTGTAGAGAGGAGGTTTTACTTTGTTGCCCAGGCTGGTCTCAAATTCCTAGGCTCAAGCAATCCTTCTATCTCGGCCTCCCAAAGTGCTGGGATTGCAGACCGTGCCCAGTCTCATTTCTTTTTATGAGTTTCAGCTATCTGCATTCCACAGAGAAAATTTTTTTTCTTTAAGATGTGGTCTCCCTTGTCACTCAGGCTGGAGTGTGGTGGCATGATCACAGCTCACTGCAGCCTTGAACTCCTGGGCTCAGGTGATCCTCCTGCCTCAGCCTCCCGGGTACCTGGGACTACTGGCATGTGCCATCACGCCTGGCTAATTTTTAAATTTTTTGTAGAGACCAGGGCTCACTATGTCACTTAGGCTGGTCTCAAATTCCTGGGCTCAAGTGATTCTCCCGCCTTGGCCTCCCAAAGTGCTGGAATTACAATTGTGAACCACAATGCCTAGCCATTTTGTTTCTTTTATTTATTTATTTATTTGAGTTGGAGTCTCACTCTGTCACCCAGACTAGAGGCCAGTGGCACACTCCCGGCTACTGCAGCATCAACCTGCTGGGCCCCGGCGATCCTTCCACCTCAGCCTTCCAAGTAGCTGGAACTACAGGCGCGCGCTACCACGCGCGGCTAATTTTTGATTTATTGTAGAGACGAGGTCTCGCCAGCTTGCCCAGGCGGGTCTCGAACCTGCGGGCTCAGGCAATCCACTCACCTCAGCCTCCCAAAGCCCTGGGATTACAGGCTGAGCCACCAAACCGGGCTCATTTGTTTCTTTTTTTGTTTGTTTTTTGAGTTGGAGTCTCACTCTGTCGCCCAGACTGGAGTGCAGTGGCCACTCCCGATCACCGCAGCTCGCCTGCTGGGCTCCAGCGATCCTTCTGCCTCAGCCTTCCGAGTAGCCGGAATTACAGGCATGCGCTACCAAGCCTGGCTGATTTTTTGATTTATTGTAGAGATGAGGTCTCGCTGCCCAAGCGGGTCTCGAACCCGTGGGCTCAGGCAATCCACTCACCTCCGCCTCCCAAAGGCGCGGAATTATAGGCTGAGCCACCAAGTCTGGCTTCATTTGTTTCTTTTAAAAGCAACTTTGAATAATTTTTATGAACAAAATATGCCAATTTTAAATGTACATTTTGATGAGTTTTGCAAATATACTCCTGTAGCCACCACTACAGTGAAACAGAATACTTTCATCAGCTCTAAAGGCTTCCTTTGCCCATTTGCAATCAATATTATCTCCTTATACCAGGCTCCAGGCAACCATTGATCTGCTTTCTGTTACTGTAGATTAGTTTTATCTATTCTATAATTATAAATGGGATTATACAATAATTAATATAATATATTTAGACATATATTTGTTATTATTGTGTAATATGTAGTTGTATTAGTTAGCTATAGCTGCCATAAAATACCACAGACTTAGCTGGATACAGTGAATCATTCTATAATCCCAGTACTTTGAGAGGCTGAGGTGGGAGGATTGTTTGTGGCCCGGAGTTGGAGATCAGCCTAGGAAACACAGCAAGACCTCATCTCTACAAACAAATTTTTAAAACTAACCGAGAGTGGTGGTGCATGCCTGTAGTCCCAGCTACTTGGGAGGCTGAGGTAGAAATATTGCTTGAGCCCAGGAGCTCGAGTGGTAAGCCATGATCCTGCCACTGCACTTACTCATAAAGGAAAAATATATATATTTTTAAAAAATACCACAGGCCGGGCGTGGTGGCTCATGCCTATAATCCCAGCACTTTGGGAGGCCGAGGTGAGAGGATTGCCTGAGCCCCAGGGTTCGAGATCAGCCTGGACAAATTGGTGAGACCTCATTTCTATAATAAGTTAAGAACAATTAGCTGGGCGTGGTGGCACATGCCTGTATTTCCAGCTACTTGGAAGGACTGGCAGGTTTGCTGCTCCTGAGGCCTCTCTCTTTGACTTGCAAATAGTTGCCTTCTGATTTTGTCCTCTCATGTCCTTTTCTTAGTGCACACGCATCCTTGGTGTCTCTTCTTTTCTTTTCTTTTTCTTTTTAGAGACAAGGTCTCACTCTCACCCAGGCTGGAGTACAGTAGCACAATGATAGTACACTGTAGCCTCAAACACTTGGGCTCAAGGGATCCTCCTGCCACTGCCTCCCAAGTAACTAGAACTACAAGTATGAACCACCATGTCTGGCTACTTTTTAAGTTATTTTGTAGAGACAGAGATTTCACTATATTACCCAAGCTGGTTTTGAACTCCTGGCCGCAAGCAATCTCCTGCCTTGGTTTTCCAAAGTACTGGGATTACAGGATTGAGCCACCATGCCCAACCTGTCTCTTCCTGTTTTTATAAAGACACTAACCACCACGAACCACCACACCTGGTTTTAAGACTAGTTTATTTAGGCCGGCGCGGTGGCTCAGCCTGTAATCCCAGCACTTTGGGAGGCTGAGGTGAGAGGATTGCCTGAGCCCGGGGATTCAAGACCAGCCTGGGCAACTTGGTGAGACATCTCTACAATAAATCACAAAAACTAAGCCGGGCTTGGTGGCTCAGCCTGTAATCCTACGCTTTGGGAGGCTGAGGTTGAGTGGATTGCCTAAGCGCGCGGGTTTAAGACCCGCCTGGGCAACTTGGCGAGACCTCATCTCTACACTAAATCAAAAATTAGCCGGGCGTGGTAGCGCGCACCTGTAGTTCCAGCTACTTGGAAGGCTGAGGCGGAAGGATCGCCGGAGCCCAGCAGGTCGAGGCTGCGGTGGCCGGGAGTAGCCACTGCACTCCAGTCTGGGCAACAGAGTGAGATGCCAACTCAAAAAAAAAAAAAAAATATTAACTCTGTGTGATGGCTCAGATCTGTAGTCCCAGTTACTGGGGAGGTTGAGAAGAAAGAATCACCTGAGTCCAGGAGGTCAAGGCTACAGTGAGCCGTGATTGTGCCACTGCACTCAGGCTGGGGGATAAAGTGAGACATTGACTCAAAAAAATATATATATCCAAATAATCCTCTTGGATTAGGACTCTGTCCTTTTGATCTCGTTTCACCTTAATTACCTCTCTAAAGGCTCTGTCTCCAAATACAGTCACATTGTAGGTAAAGGTTTCAATTTATGAATTTGGGAGGGACACAGTGAGTTCATAACAGCAGTCTTTTGTGTCTTCCTCCTATGACTCATCATAATGTCTGTGTGATTCATCTGTCATGACGTTTATTCATAGATTGTTCCTTTTTGTTGCTGAATAGTAGTCCATTGTATGACTACCCCACTGTTTATTTATCCTTTTATCTGTTGATGAATATCAAGTTGTTTCCAGTTTCCAAGTATTATGAATAAAGCTCCTATGAACATTCTTGTATATCTTTTTGTGGACATACATTTTTATTTTTCTTGGATAACTACCTAGAAGTAGAATTGTTGGATGATGTGTGTTTAATTTGATACAAAACTGTCAAACATTTCTCCAAAATGGAGTACCAGTTTACATTTCCACCAGCAGTAGATGAAATTTTTTCTTGTTCCACATCCTCACAAACACTCAGTATTGTCAATCTTTTGTTAAGCCTTTCTATTTAGTATATAATGGTTCCTCGCTGTGGTTTTAATTTGCATTCCTATTGTTGAACATCTTTTCATGTATGTACTTATCATTTGGTGAAGTGTCTGTGAACACTTTTTGCTTTTTTTTAAAAGATACTTTTTTTTTAAAGAGCAGTTTTAGGTTCACAGCAAAATCGAGTGGACAGTACAGAGATTTCTCATACACCCCCTGCCCCTACATATGCATAGACTCCCCCATTATTAACATCTCCTCACCTTTGTGGTGCAGTTGTTACCATTAATGAATCAACACGGACACATCATAATTACCCAAAGTCCCTAGTTTACATGAGGTTGGGACAAATGTAGAAGGACATGTTTGCATCATTGTAGCACCCTACAACATATTTTTTTAGTTGGCACTGGAAAAGTTGTTCACACTATTCCCTTATCATATTCTCTGTGACCCGTAAAATCTGTCGTAAAGTCGCTTCTCTCACTGCTGATGTTGATAATTTGCCTTTCCTCTTTTTTGTCTTCCTTGCTTTTCTCATTGTTTTTCAGTGTTCTGTTTCATTAATGTCTTCTCTGGTCTTTTTTTTTTTTTTGAGTTGGCGTCTCACTCTGTCACCCAGGTTGGAGGACAATGGCACAATCACAGCCCCTGCAGCCTCAACCTGCTAGGCTCAGGCGAATCTTCCGCCTCAGCCTTCCAAGTAGCTGGAACTACAAGTGCGTGCTGCCATGTCCGGCTATTCTCTGGTCTTTTTTTTTTTTTTTTTTGAGTTGGAGTCTCACTCTGTCACCCGGGATGGAGTGCGGTGGCATGCTCACAGGCACTGCTGCAGCCTCGACCTACTGGACTCAGGTAATCCTTCCGCCTCAGACTTCTAAGTAACTGGAACGACAGGCATGTGCCACCATACCTCGCTTTTTTATTTATTATAGAGATGAGGTCTCGCCAAGTTGCCCAGGCTGGTCTGGAACCCGTGGGCTAAGGCAGTCCTCTCTCCTCGGCCTCCCAACGTGCTGGGATTATAGACGTGAGCCACCACGCCTAGGCTTATTCATTTTTTTCCTCTGCTTACTTTTTTCATTTGCTCTTCTTTTTCTAGTTTCTTAAAGTGGAAGCTGAGGTTATTGATTTGAGACCTTTTAAGTACTAATTAAGCGGCACCCACAAATGTTGATGTATTTGGTTTTTAGTTTCATTCCATTCAAAATATATTCTGATTTCCCCCTTTTTTTGACCCATGGGTTATTAATAAGTGTGTTACCTAGTTTCCAAATATTTGTGGATTTTCCAAAAATCTTTCTATTATTGACTTATAATTTAAATCCATTGTGGTGAGATTATATATATATAATTTTTTTTTTTTTGAGTTGGAGTCTCACTCTGTCGCCCAGACTGGAGTGCAGTGGCCGCTCCCGGCCACCGCAGCCTTGCTCTGCTGGGCTCCGGTGATCCTTCCGCCTCAGCCTTCCAAGTAGCTAGAACTACAGGCGTGCACTACCACGCCCGGCTGATTTTTGATTTATTGTAGAGATGAGGTCTCACCAAGTTGCCCAGGTGGGTCTCGAACCTGCGGGCTCAGGCAATCCATTCACCTCAGCCTCCCAAGGCGCGGGATTACAGACTGAGCCACCGAGCCCGGCTAATATATTTTTATGACTTAAATTCTTTTAAACTTATTGAGACATGTTCTATGACCCAGAATATGGCCTATTGTGGTAAATGTTCTTTGTACATTTGAAAAGAATGTGCATTATGCTGTTGTTGTAGAGAATATTCTATAAATGTCAATTGGGTCAAGTTGATTGATGGGGTTATTCAAGTCTTCTAAACTCTTACTTATTCTTTATCTATTTGTATGTCAATTGTTAAGAGGGAGTATTGAAATCTCTGACTATAATTGTGATTTTTCTATTTGTCTTTGCAGTTCTATCTATTTTTGCTTCACGTATTTTGAGCCTCTGTTATTAGGTATATAAACTTTTGGAATTTTGATGAATTGACTTCTTTTTTTTTGAGTTGGAGTCTCACTCTGTCTCCCAGACTAGAGTGCAGTGGCCGCTCCCGGCCACTGCAGCCTTGATCTGTTGGGCTCCAGCGATGCTTCTGCCTCAGCCTTCCGAGTAGCCGGAATTACAGGCGCGTGCTACCACGCCCGGCTGATTTTTGATTTATTGTAGAGATGAGGTCTTGCTGCCCAGGCGGGTCTCGAACCCGCGGGCTCAGGCAATCCACTCACCTCAGCCTCCCAAAGGCGTGGGATTACAGGCTGAGCCACCGAACCCGGCGATGAATTGACTTCTTTATCATTATGAAATGATCTCCTTTACACTTGGTAATATTCTTTGGTCTAAAATCTACTATGCCTGATATCAATATAGTCATTCCATCTCTCTTTTGCTTAGTGTTAATGTGGTATATCTTTTTCCATTCCCCCTTTACTTTTTAACACATCTGTGTCTCTGTATTTAGAGTGTGTTTCTCATAAGCACCATATAATTTGGTCTTGCTTTTTTTTTTTTTTTTTTTGAGTTGGAGTCTCACTCTGTCACCCAGACTGGAGTACAGTGGCCGCTCCTGGCCACCGCAGCCTCGACCTGTTGGGCTCCGGCGATCCTTCCACATCAGCCTTCTGAGTAGCCGGAATTACAGGCGCACACTACCATGCCCAGCTGATTTTTTGATTTATTGTAGAGATGAGGTCTTGCTGCCCAGGCGGGTCTCAAACCTGCGGGCTCAGGCAATCCACTCGCCTCAGCTTCCCAAAGGCGCAGGATTACAGGCTGAGCCACAGAGCCCGGCTTGGTCTTGCATTTTTATACAATCTAACAGTCTCTGCCTGTTAATTAGAACATTTAGACCATTTGCTTATGTTTTTCATCTCAAAGAAATTTATGGGGTTTTGTTTTGTCTTGCTTTAATTGTGGTATAATACACATAGCAAAATTTACCATCTTAACCATTTTTAAGTATACAGTTCAGTAGTACTAAGTATATTCATATTGTGGTGCAACCGATCTCTAGACCTCTAGACCATTTCCGTCTTGCAAAATTGAAACTCTATATCCTTTAAAAAACAGCCCACTCCTCCTCCCTTATCCTCTGGCAGACACCCTTCTACTTTCTGTTTCTATGAATGTGGCTGCTCAATATACCTCATGTAAGTCTTGTCATACAGTATAGATCACTTACTTTTTTTTTCTTTTTTTTTTTTGAGTTGGAGTCTCACTCTGTCGCCCAGACTGGAGTGCAGTGGCCGCTCCTGGCCACCACAGCCTCGACCTGCTGGGCTCTGGCGATCCTTCCGCCTCAGCCTTCCAAGTAGCTGGAACTACAGGCGTGCGCTACCATGCCCGGCTGATTTTTTGATTTATTGTAGAGATGAGTTCTCGCCAAGTTGCCCAGGCGGGTCTCGAACTTGCAAGCTCAAGCAATCCACTCACCTCGGCCTCCCAAAGTGCTGGGATTACAGGCTGAGCCACCGAGCCCGGCCAGTTATAATGTGATTATTGACAGGTGAAGTTTATCATCCTCTCATCTATATTTATTTCATTTCTTTTTTTTTTTCTTTTTCTGCTTTATTTTGAATTAATTGATACTTTTGTGATTCCATTTTCTCTCCTTTATTTACTTAGTAGCTATCAGTCTTGGCTTTTTTTCCCCTCTTTAACACATATATGTGCATTGGTGTAGTTTTCTTCAGGTTTCTTGTGTTAGGGGTGCATTGAACTTAAGCTTAGATTTGTGGTTTTATCGTGTTCATCAAACTAGAAAAATTTTGGCCATTATTTCGTCAAATAATTTTTCTGTATCTGTTTTTCAGGGACTTGAATTACATGTATATTAGGCTACTTAGTGGTTGGAACTACAGGCATGCGCTATCATGCCCGACTAATTTTTGTTGATTTATTGTAGGGATGAGGTCTCGCCAAGTTGCTCAGACTGGTCTCGAACCCCTGGGCTCAGGCAATCCTCTCACCTCGGTTTCCCAAAGTGCTGAGATTATAAGGCGTGAGCCACCGCGCCTGGCTGCTTTCTTATTTTAGTGGTTGCTTCAGGCTTTGTGGCGTGTATATTTCATCACAGTCTGCCTTCACAGCTTCACATATGGTATAAGAACTTGATATAAGCCAGGCTCGGTGGCTCAGCCTGTAATCCTGTGACTTTGGGAGGCTGAGGTGAGTAGATTGCCTGAGTCCGCGGGTTCGAGACCCGCTTGGGCAACTTGGTGAGACCTCATCTCTACAATAAATCCAAATGAGCTGGGCATGGTAGCGCGCGCCTGTAGTTCCAGCTACTTGGAAGGCTGAGGCAGGAGGATTGCCGGAGCCCAGCAGGTCGAGGCTGTGGTGGCCGGGAGCGGCCACTGCACTCCAGTCTGGGTGGCAGAGTGAGACTCCAACTCAAAAAAAACAAAAACAAAAACAAAACTTGATTATAGTAGACTTCCATTTCTCCTTTCCTGGCCTTTCTTATTCATATGTTATAAACCACACTATACATCTTTGTTTGTTTAAGCAGTCAATTATCTTAGAAAGTGCTACAAACGGTTTTTAATTTTAAATTATTATTATTATTATTATTATTATTTTAGTTGGAGTCTCACTCTGCCGCCCAGACTGGAGTGCAGTGGCCGCTCCCAGCCACCGCAGCCTCGCCTGCTGGGCTCCGGCAATCCTTCCACCTCAGCCTTCCGAGTAGCTGGAACTACAGGCGCACGCCACCACCCCCGGCTAATTTTTTAATTTATTGTAGAGACGAGATCTCGCCAAGTTGCCCGGGCGGGTCTCTAACCCGTAGGCTAAGGCAATCCACTCGTCTTGGCCTCCCAAAGGGCTGGGATTACAGGTTGAGCCACCAAGCCTACTGTTTTTTAAAAACTCGTATGTATTTGCCTGTGTATTTACCTTTATTCCTTTGGGTAGATTCATGCTTCCATTTGGTATCATTTTTCTTCTGCTTGAAGAGCTTTATCATTTCTTATAGCGTAGTTCTGCTGGTGATGAATTCTTTCAACTTTTGCATGTCTGAAAAAGACTTTATTATACTTTCATTTTTGAAGATATTTTTGCTGGGTTTAGATTGACAGGTTGTTGTTTTTTTTATTTCAGCACTTAGAATATCTTGCTGTACTTATGTCGCTTGCAGTGTTTCCAGCGAGAATTCATCTGGGTGTGTTGGCTCACACCTATAATCCCAACACTTTGGGAGACCAAGGCGAGAGGATTGCTTGTGCCCAGGAGTTCGAATCCCATGAGAAATTTATGACTATCCTTATATTTATTCCTCTATATATAATGTGTCTGTTTTCTCTGGCTGTTTCTATTTTTCACTTTGACACATATATTATATGTGCATTGGTGTGGTTTTCTTCAGTTTTCTTGTGTTGGGGTGCATTGAGCTAAAGCTTAGATTTGTGGGTTTATATTGATCATCAAATTCAGAAAATTTTTGGCCATTATTTCTTCAAATAATTTTTCTGTATTCTGTTTTTCTTTTCTTTTTTTTTTTGCGTTGGAGTTTCACTCTGTCGCCCAGAGTGGAGTGCAGTGGCCGCTCCCGGCCACCGCAGCCTCACCTGCTGGGCTCCGGCGATCCTTCCGCCTCAGCCTTCCGAGTAACTGGAACTACAGGCGCGTGCTACCACGCCCGGCTAATTTTTTTTTTTATTTATTGTATAGATGAGATCTCGCTGCCCAGGCGGGTCTCGAACCCGCGGGCTCAGGCAATCCACTCACCTCAGCCTCCCAAAGGCGCGGGATTACAGGCTGAGCCACCGAACCCGGCTCTGTTTTTCAAGGACTTGAATTACATGTATATTAGGCTACTTGATGTTGTCCCATAGCTCACTGATGGTTTTTATTTTTTTAATTTATTTTTTCTTTGTATGTTTAATTTTGAATCGTTTCTAATGTTATTTTCCTGCTCACTAAAATTGTATTCTGCAACGAATTCTATCGATCTTAGTCAGTGTAGAGGTCAGGTGCAGTGGCTCGCGCTTGTAGTCCCAGGACTTTGGGAGGTTTAGTTAGGAGGACTGCTTGAGACCAGAAGTTCGAGACCAGCCTGGGCAACATAGCAAGAACTTGTCTCTACAAAAAATTAAAGAAATTAACTGGGCACGATGGTACATGTCTGTGGTCCCAGCTACTCATTAGGCTGAGGCAGAAGGATCACCTGAGCCCTGGAGGTCGAGGCTGCAATGAGCTGTGATCACGCCACTCACTCCAGCCTGAGTGACAGTGTAATTTTCATCTTACTCTTTGCATTCATTTTGATAGATTGGTTTTTCTCCTTGTTGTGGTCATATTTTGCATGCCTGGTTTATGTGATTAGATGCCTGATATTGTGAATTTTACCTTGTTGAGTACAGGATATTTTGGTGTTTCTATAATATTCTTGAGCTTTGTTATAGGATTGAATTAGATTACTTGGAAACAATTTGCTCCTTTTGGTCTTACTTTCAGGAGTTTTTAGTGTAAGGATAGTTACTCCCCACTACCAAGGCAATACCCTTTTGAGTATTTTACCCAATGCCCATGAATTTTTAAGGTTTCCAGTCTGGCTGATGGAAACACACACTGTTCCCAGCTCCATGAGAACACCTGACATTGTTCTCTAATCCTTTTAGATTTTTTCCTCCAGTCATACTGGAATATGGGTAGTTTTCCCACACTCAAGGGCCAGTCATGCCTAATACTTGAGGGAAAGCCTTCACACACCTCCAGGCCTCCGTGCAGCTTTCTCCTGTCTAGGATTCTGTCCTGAAAATACTAGCCACTTTGGTCTCCTTGGACTCTCAGCTCTGTCTCCTCAATTCAGAAAATTTGCCAAACTCTGGTTTTCTCTCCCTGTGTCACATCCTGGAAACCCTCACAAAGCTGTGGGACAATTGCAGGGCTTACCTTGCTTGTTTTCCCATTTCTCCCTCCCTTCCTCTCATCACTTTCATTTCAGGAAGGAGAGTAAATCCAGACTCTATCGCTCCATCTCTTCTGGAAGCAAAATCCTTCTTTCTCGTCAGATTCTTTCTTATCCTTTTCAACAACTAGAATAGTGCTGGGCACATGGTTGGTTCATTAATTGAATGCTTCTTGAATTAATTCATCTTTTAAGTAGTGATATCCTAGCAACGGTTTGTTTAGAATTCAATTATAGGTGATCGGGTTAGTTTTTATCAAGTTCAATAACAAATTATTATAATTCTTAATCAAATGAAGACCAGATTTATTTGTGAAATTGCACAGCACCAGATTTAAATTTTTTTATGACATGCTACATGCAAATGTTTTCGAAAGTTTGCTTCATGAGGAACTGCCTTTAGTTTTGGGGATCTTTTCTTGTGTGTGTGTTGGATCTCACTCTGTCGCCCAGACTAGAGGGCAGTGGCTCCCAGCGCTTTGGGAGGCCGAGGTGAGTGGATTGCCTGAGCCCGCGGGTTTGAGACCCGCCTGGGCAACTTGGCAAGACCTCATCTCTACAATAAATCAAAAATTAGCC
>NW_007247460.1:341338-351969 GCF_000164805.1 Carlito syrichta
AATTAGCCGGGCGTGGTAGCACGCGCCTGTAGTTCCAGCTACTTGGAAGGCTGAGGCAGGCAGAAGGATCTCAGGAGCCCAGCAGGTCGAGGCTGCGGTGGCCGAGAGCGGCCACTGCCCTCCAGTCTGGGAGACTGAGTGAGACTCCAACTCAAAAAAATAAAAAATAAATAAATAAATAAAAATTGTTTTCTATCATAAAGAAAATGACAAACATGGACTTGACACATCAACGGCAGAAACCATGCTTATTGTCACTCCCAGAGTCCACCTGACACAGAGGAAACACGCGGTACATATTTAAAGAGTGACTGAATGAATAGAGCACTTTCTGGGTAGAATACTTTTTACTTCACCAAACAATATAATTTCATTTTGATCATACCATCTGATGGATCTATCTTGCCGTTTTATTGGTCGGAGTTCTGTGTGCAATAGACCACGCCTCTTCTGGTCTCTTCACAAGGTGCCCTTGTCACTCTGTGACATTGTTTTGTCAGATGAAGTCAACACAAACCAATATTTCTTCCTCTACGAGAGAGATCAACCTTCGGATTTGGAAATGCCAACGGAAAAGATTTGGCTTATACTCTTGGAGGCATCAGATTTGCATAACACTTTGACTTCCGGCTTCATTCTTGGGGATCTTGGGGCTCTCCTCAAGCTCCCAACCCTTCTCTTAAGCCTTTCTGTGGCCCGGCCAAAGGTCACACATCTTTCCAGCCCAGCCGAAGCCTTCTCTCCTCAGTGAAGGCCTCTCCCACCACAGTCGTCTTTTCCACCCACTTGGTACCTCATTGACCGTGCTCCCTTGTCCTACCTTTTGTGTTTATGTGGGAGCCCCTGTCTCAACCAACATGCAACCCCCTTCAGAAGGGAGGCCCACGTGTGCCTAACACGATCGCAGTAATAGCAATGTCCAGCATTTATTGAGTTCTTACTGTGTGCCAGGCCTTATTCGAAGAGCCTTTTATGAATGACTTCAATTACTCCTACCCCATTCTAAGGGGGTAGTGTTGTCACTTTCCCACTTTCCAATAAGGAAACAGAGGCCCAGGGCAGTTAGGTCACTTGCCCAGGGTAGCTGGCAGAGGCAGGATTTTAAACTCAAGCATTCTAGCTCCAGAGCCCAAGCCTCAACCTCTACACTCTGCTGTGGCACTGGGGGTGCAAGATTCGCTCCATGCATCTTTGTGGAATGAGTGGAAACAGGGAGGCTCGGCCCGTGCGGGGAGAGACAGCTCCACGGGAGGCCTGTGCTGCTGTTGCTCTCACGGCTCTGCTGTTTTCCACCACTGAGTGTGCATCATTGCTGTTGTTTCAGGAGCGAGATCCTGTGTGGTCCAGGAGGAATGAGGGGGGTTAGGAAGTGAGATGTCTACACCCCTCTCCTGCCTTCCCCCCTTGCAGGTTGAGCGGAGAGCAAGTTGGGGCAGTTCTTCTTCCTGCCAGCCCCTTGCTCTCAGGCCAGTCAGCACACTGGAGCAGGAAAGGAAGGTACAGGGTAGCGACATCCTTAGGATCACTGGTCTCTGGGGCCCCTGCCTCCCAAGGCTCAGGCAACCGGATGTTCCTTTAGCCCACTGGAATTTGGCCGGATTTACAGAGATAAGATCAATCTGACCCTTAATTCCTTAAATGTAATTTATGAGCTTGCCTCCTGTGTGCCGCAACATGCCTGGCTATCCAAAATCTGGTAATTATTTATGTAAACACAGCATCCTGCCTTTGTGGATTATAATTGGACTTGAACAGCAAGAAGCAGGGACTTACACAGTTGGGACCGCACTGAAACCTTCCTTTTGAAAACACTCACCTGAGTCTTTGAAATCTTCCCTGTGGCTCATGGATAGCTTTAACCAGACCAAAAAAAACCCAACTTTTTTTTTCCCCCTCCTCCTCTAGCAGACCTGGGAAAATTTACTCCCAAACATCACCAGGTTTTTGTATGTACTCTCAGAGGATGGAATGAACATACCCCAACCGTCTTGGCTGAACCCAGACGAGAAGACGTGAGCCCTGGGGGGGGCCTGATCTCCCCATTGTCTGCTGGAACATGAATTTTATACCTCTACTAAGAATAAACATGATTAGGAATTTTATGTTGCTTGGAAAAGAGAGGAGGTGGTGGACGAAAGAGAAAAGTCTTTGCTTTTTATTCATGCTGTGAGCTCCCCGGGAGCCTTCGCTGTACATACACACAGAGGGCCAGGGGGATTAGGAGAAAGAAAATGAGCCGATTGAACCAGATGGCTCAGGAAGCACTCCCGGGAGGCTGCTGGGATGGATGAATCTGCATCTTTAAATAACATTAATTTCTGAAAGGCCCAAATTGTTTCCCACATTACTACACTGGACTCCTACCTTTCATCTATTTTTATGGACCTCTCCTGGTGGAAGGCAGGAGTGGCTGCTTTCTGACAAACTGGCTTCGGAGAAATTCCGCATCCTTGGTGTAGCTGGTGAGGAATCAGTTTCCTGAAGGAAACAGAAATCTTTAAGCAGCAAATTGCTCTGAAAAACAGTCAGGCAGAAGCAACCACCCCTGGGTGATCTGAACAAGCCTCCGTGTTCTAATGCCAGCTGAGACACTTCATTTCCTCGGTGGCCTGGGGGCAAACCACTTAACCTCAGTTTCCCCATCTGTAAAATGGGGTTAATAATGCTTACCTGCTGCAGCAGTGCTGTGAGGCTTTAATTGGGTAATGGTTGTAGAGCCCTTTGATGTAGTAAGTTTTATTAACTTGCAAGGGATTCCCTGAGGCCAGAAAAAGCAGTTAAACCCAAGAGAGAAGAAAGGCATTGAAAGGAAAGCAAAGCTCTGCTAAGCATTGCACCTCCAGCTCCAATTTCAGAAGTGCAGAGTCCAGGTGCTCCGGTGTGAGTGGAAAGCTGGGGCGGGGGTGGAGTCTGCACGCCATCTCACACAGAGCTTGGCTTTCAGATTGTGCCGGTCACACCAACAGCCTTGCTTGATCAAACCATGATCATTCTTCCGCCTCCCCGAGGCTCTTTTCTAAGAACCTTCTCCAGTAAGAGAATCAATCATGTTGGTGTTAGCCTAAGGTCCTTGGCACTGGGTTTAGGAACTCCCTAGCCTCTGGCCTCCTGCTTCCCAACAATTAAATACAGAACTCCGCGTCTGACCTCCAGCCAGGGATCCTGGCCAGAGAAGGCTTGGCGGGACAGCAGCGGCAGGAGGTCAGAGAACTGGGGCTTTTTCCCAGCAGCTAGGCAGACCCACCTAGGCCAGCTCTGTGCCTCAGTTTCCCACTCCATAAAAATGATTTTAATTAAACATCCTTACCTGAAAGGCCCACATAATTAATATTTGGAATGTGAAAGTGCACTGAAATGATCAAGAACAAACCCCCACATTACCCTCAGTAACTTGTAAAAAACCTCAGTTATTTGAATTGTACCCCAGGTCAACTCATTCAGCATAAGAAACCCCATCCTCCCCTTTTTTCCTCCACCCTGAATTTGGATTCTCCCCATCCCCACGTGTCAAGTGCCCACCAAAGCAGTCATGGTTACTGAGCGTCAGCTAGGTGGATACAACCCCGTTGGGTGACCAACTTGTCCCCGTACCTGGACTGCCCCAGTTTTAGCTCTGAAAATCTCATGTACCAGGAACGCCTCCTAATCCCAGGCCACCTGGGTCACCCTGCTGGGTCCTTGAACTGCTGGAAAGTGCTGGTTGCAGTTTCTGCCAGCAGCCATTGACTCACTGTAGGGATGTCACCGACGCCGGGCCCTGGCTCTGCCACTGTTGACCTCAGATTAGACCTGTGGCCTGTTTCCACACCTGTGAAAGGAGAGGATGTGATAGGCTGCCTTTTCTCCTTTCCGCCAAGAGAAATGGCTGCAAAAACCAGGCCAGCAACTCGCCCAGTTGCTGGTGGAGCGGGGAGCGGGGCAGGAGATGCTGCATGGTTTACAATGACAGGCAAACCACACCACGTGGGGACGTGGGGGACCATCTCTGCTTGTGGGATTCAGCTCCTTGGTGCCCATGGACTCCTTCAATGCCTTTTCTTTGTAAGAAGCAAGCGCATGGCCGGGAACGTGTCAGCCCTCGACGAGCCCCTGAGTGTTGTACATACCTCTCTTCAGATCACTCTCCCTCCTCAAATGGGCCCATCATACCCGTGAGATCTGAGACGCTACTGTTCCAAGGCTGCATTCAGTTTGAGTTTGACAAAATGAACACTGAGTCCAAAAATGAAAGCAATTGATAAGATCCACTGTTTCCCTTATCATGCTTTCCTAAGCTACACTTTTCTGGAGTATGGTTTTCTATACCCGTGTTGCATTTTTACACTACAAAGGTAACGAAAAAATACCTGCTGCTAAAGGAAGTGAAATCACATAAATTATATATATGCTTTTTTCTTTGTTGCCCAGATGGTCCAGCCAAACCACTGCTTGGTTGTCTTTCTGTTTGACCCCTGTCGACAGAGGGGATAATCCAGGTTGGGCTTGTTTTCATGGGGGTTACTTTTTGGGAGTTGATTCTTTTAAAAGTACCCTTGATAGGCGCTTATGTTAATGAAAACAGTCTTCTCGTGACAGATCAGAACCTGGCTCTTACAGTATTAAAAAGAAGTAATTTACATTGAGAAGAAACGGGAAACAATGATTGAATCAAAGCCGCCCTCACAGCCTCCCCCCTGCTGCCCATCTGAAAACAGCACTGTTTTCATTCACTGCTGAGCTCAGCCTGCCTGCTCCAGACATCCAGACCTCGCACTCTATAAATCGTCTCTGCCCTTGCCCTGGAGTTGCTGACTATATATATTTTTGGGCCCGGCATTAATTCCCTCATCCTTGGCTGGTGACATGAAGATTTGTAACTGATAGAATGTGTTTTTAATGTATTTCCTGCAGGTTGCTATTAAAGAAATCTAATTCTTCTGAACTTGCAAAAGGTTCTGCTTCCATTAAAAGAAAAAAAAAAAAAGGTATTACGGGAAGAATTTTCCTGAAGTCTCCAGATGGACCAGGCAGGCAGAGGGGTCTGGGACTCTGGAATTCTCTGCTCAGCTCTGCCACTCACTCTTCCTCCTCCTGACCAGTCTGTTCTCTCTCTGCACCTTAGTTTCCCTGGGTATGAAATGAGGATAAATATTTGTCTACGAGATGAGGGTGTTGTAAGGATTAATTGGTTGGTGCTTCGGGAAGTCTTTGAAGATGAAAGACGCTCTCTGCAGATGCTAAGTAAACCCATAACGTGTCTGGTTTTAATGAGCCAGGTGAGGCCAGTAGGGATGGCTGGAGATTAACTGTGCCCAGTCTAGAGCCTGCCTGCACCGGCCGGACTGAAGACAGGCTGAGGCTCCCTGCTGGCACCCTGGGCTTGCTCCCACCACTGTTTCCCCCAGCTCCTGGCACCGGGCCTGGTACTTTAGTTCTCTGAGAACACATGCAGAAGGAACCGAATTGGGATGGAACCTTTCCTCTCATGTCACGGAGCACAGAGTCCCAGACTCCCCGAATCATGCTTGCCTCTCATTCTGGCACACGGCTTGGGCAAGGTACTCAACCTCTCTGAATCTCAGCTCATCAGTGGGGATAGTTGGAGTCCCCATCTCGTGTGTCTGTGGTGAGGATTTATAAGAACATAGCTAACAGCAATGGAGATGGCTTTATGTCAGACGCAGTTTCTAAGCACTTGAGACTTGTCAGCTTGCTAAGTTCTCACACCAAGCCCACAAAGAAGGGATGGTCGTTATCATTCCCACTCGACAGGTGACAAAACTGGGGCTCACAGAGATTCCTTGGTGTCTTACCCAAGGCCCAAGTTCTTAAGAGCTAGCCGAACCGTCGTTCAGGAAGCGAAATACTGCCGATGACACTAAGCATAGCCCCAGACACAGCGTTAAGTGCTCCACATACAAGCCACTAGAGGGGTTCTCAGTCTTCACCTGATTTGCCCAGCCAGGAGAGAGATGTCTCAGGGTGGTGCAACGTAGGACAGACCCTGGAAATGTATAGGAGGCAAGAGGAAAGGGACCAGAGGAGACACAGACAGGGTCCCTAAGCTGGGAGGACACCGGGTCTGTGAGCACCCAGAAAACACGTAGGTTTTGGTAAGGTATAAGTCTGGGCCTGCACGGAATGACCACATGTGGGCCCCATGGGACTTTGTCAGGAGTTTTTTGTTTTTTTGTTTTTTTTTGAGTTGGAGTCTCACTCTGTCGCCCAGACTGGAGTGCAGTGGCCGCTCCCGGCCACCGCAGCCTCGACCTGCTGGGCTCCGGCGATCCTTCCACCTCAGCCTTCCAAGTAACTGGAACTACAGGCACGCGCTACCACGCCCGGCTCATTTTTGATTTATTGTAGAGATGAGGTCTCGCCAAGTTGCCCAGGCAGTTCTCGAACCCGCGGGCTCAGGCAATCCACTCACCTCAGCCTCCCAAAGCGCGGGATTACAGGCTGAGCCACCAAGCCTGGCTGTCAGGAGTTTTTCATACCAAATCGTGGTACCTCAAGGGAGGTGTCTGGAAGGTGTGGGCTGGATTGCTGCTATTCCAGGCAACCAACAAACCAAGGGATCAATCCAGTAAGATTCTGGCCCGAGCAGTCCTGTGGTCCATCGAGGAGCCAGAAGGGAGGCTGAGGCCGGTAGAAGAATGACTTCACAGCCCAGCACTGTGACATCACAAGCCAGGCTCTGACATAGGGAGAGGACCAGCTGAAACGTGTGTTGGGGAAGCCTCTGGTCAGAACAGAGATATCTTCAGCAACTGCTGCTGGTGATGGAAGGGGAAATGGAATTTTGTTTGAATATCATGTTGTTTTGAAAAGTCTGACTAATGTGAAAGTCCCTATTTAAAAAGGAGTTGACTCTGCATTGAAATTGGTTGGTGTTTCCACACCCACATGTTGACTAAGGCCTTGAAAAACAAACTTCCTGGTCGATCCTGATTCAGATCACCTGGGAACGAATGCGTCAAGGTACAATTGGTGAGCTGTGAGCCGAGGGGCCTAGCCAAGAAAAACCCTGGGTCTGTGTTTATGAAAAGGCAAACAGATCCTGAAAAGAGGCTCAAGTCCTAGCTGGCTTCGGGCACAGGCCCTCCAGGATTCGAAGGAGGCCTCGCTCAGGGTCTCTGGGTCCCCAGTGAGCCCCATTTCAGAGCTCTTCTTGGAAACAGACTGGAGGAAGAGGGAGGGAGAGAGGAGCAACATGGAGCCTTCTCTTACTAAACACCCACCCACTACATGCTGTGTCATTCCTTTTTTATTTTTATTTATTTTATTCATTTATTTTGAAGCAGAGTCTCACTCTGTCATCCAGGCTAGAGTGCAATGGCTCAGTCTTAGCTCACTGCAACCTGGACTTCCCAGGCTCAAGGGATCCTCCTGCCTCAGCCTCCCAAGTAGCTGGGACTACAAGGCGTACGCCACCATGTCTGGTCAACCCTTTTTTATTTCTTGTTAGAGACAAAGTCTTGCTATTTTGCCCAGGCTGGTCTGGAACTCCTGACCTCAAGCGATCATCCTGCTTTGGCCTCCTGAAGTGCTGGGATTACAGACGTGAGCCACCGTGCCCATCCAAGTCCTTCAATCTTCAGCACGGCCTCACGAAGCACATGCATATTAACAACATAGTGTCCGTTTTCCCAATGTGGAAATGGGCTCAGGGAGTTTAAGCAGGGTGTCTGACCAATGTTCCAGTTTGTCCCAAAGAGTTTTGACTTCTGCTATTGTCCCAGAGAATTAATAATAGCTTCTCCCTCCATTCTTTTAAGTGCCCCCATTTAGACATCCAAGGTTAGGTTAAATGGCCCAAATTCACCCAGCTAGTGAGTTGGGAGAATTGGGATTCGGACTCTGGATTTCTTCTGCTCAAAAAGCAGACCCAGGCCGGGCTCAGTGGCTCAACCCGTAATCCCAGCACTTCAGGCGGCCGAGGCGGGTGGATTACCTGAGCCCGCAGGTTCAAGACCAGCCCGGGCAACTTGGCAAGAGCTCGTCTCCACAATAAATCAAACACTAGCTGGGTGTGGTAGCGTGTGCCTGCAGTTCTGGCTCCTTGGAAGGCTGAGGTGAAAGCATTGCCTGAGCCCAATCGCCAGAGCCCAGCAAGTTGACGCTAGGGTGGTCGTGAGAGTGTGCCCCTGCACTCCAGCCTGGGCAACAGAGTGACTCCAACTTAAGGAAAAAAAAAAAAAGCAGACAGCCGGACTCGGTAGCTCAGCCTGTAATCCCGCGCCTTTGGGAGGCTGAGGTGAGCGGATTGCCTGAGCCCGCGGGTTCGAGACCCGCCTGGGCAGCAAGATCCGATCTCTACAATAAATCAAAAAATCAGCCGGGTGTGGTAGCGCGCGCCTGTAATTCCGGCTACTCGGAAGGCTGAGGCGGAAGGATCGCCGGAGCCCAGCAGGTCGAGGCTGCGGTGGCCGGGAGTGGCCACTGCACTCCGGTCTGGGCGACTGAGTGAGACTCCAACTCAAAGAAAAAAAAAAGCAGACCCAGCTAAGCACAATGGCTCACATGCGTGTGATTCCAGCTACCCGGGAGGCTGAGGCAGGAGGATCGCTTGAATCCAGGAGCTCAAGACCAGCCTGGGCAACATAGCAAGGCCTCAGCTCTACAAAAAAATTAAAAAATTAGCTGGGCATTGTGGCACATGCACCTGTAGCCCCAGCTACTTGGGCGGCTGAGGTGGGAGGATTGCCTGAGGCCAGGAGGTCGAGGCTGCATTGAGTCCTGATCGTGCATTCCAGCTTGGGCAATGGAGTGAGACTCTGACTAAAAAAAAAAAAGGCAGACCCCAGGGGAATTCCTCCTTATTCAAAATAACAGAGATGGTTCGGGGGTGTGACCTGCAGAGCTGGGCAGCCCTGTGGGAGCCGTGTGCCAGCTCCCCGCCTCCTCTCACCTTGGGCCTCCCAGGCCTGTCTAATTGTCTCTCTGTGCAGGAAGGAGCACACTGGTGGCATCAGTGCTCAGCAGACAAACCACACGCTCCCCAGCACCCCACCTTGCTGTGTTTGTTTTGTCTGCTGAGCGTGTTTTTACCTACTCCACAATAAAAATGCAGGAACTGGCTTCCCCACTGAGACTGCCAGCCCAACTCCTGAGCCTTGGCTTCTAAGTCGGAACCACGTCAGCCTATCCTAAGAGAACCCCCTTTCCTTGGAAGGCTGCCCTGGGCCCATCCTCAGCTGTCCGTCCACAGCCTCTGTTTCTCCAGCACTTGCCTCTGAGACCCAGCGTGTGTCTGTCATCCAAGTTCCTCCGCAACGTCTATTTATGCTTTATGACGCCATCCAAGTTCCTTTTTACCAGGGAAGAAAGTCAGGTCCCAAGAGGTCAGATGGCCCGCCCAAGAGGATATAGCGGAAATTTGAAGGCAAAAGACCAGGTCTCCTGACTCTGGAGCCAGTGTTCTTTCAAGCCAGGTTAGTTCTGTGTGGCCTGAGACCGCTTGGTACGGGGATGCCTCCAGGAGTCCTGGAGAAGTCCTTTGCGTGATGACACTTGGATGCCAGAGACCAAGAAGTGTCTGCTCAACCCCATCCCCCAGCCCCCCTGCTAAAATCTCAAAGTTGGTAGTAGAGGCCTTCGTTCACCCACCCACTGAACCCACTGGCCTGCCTCCCGCCAAGCGGTCCTGCACAAACCTCCAAGGGGCACGGACATCACCACTCCTGAGGTGTCTTTTTGTCTTCAGGCCACTGGCTGCTAGAAATTCCTTCCCGCTGTTGACTGGAATATGGTGAACTTTCACCCTTCAGTCTTAGTTCTCCCAGTGATCCAAAGCGAGGCAGGTCTGATCCCCTTTTCGCCCCTTTTTATTGTTTAATTTTAATTTTTTTTTTTTGTAGAGATGGGGGGTGGTCTCCCTATGTCGCCCAGGCCGGTCTTGAACTCCTGACCTGGCCAAGGTGCTAAGATTACAGGCGTAAGCCACCATGCCCAGCCTCCCCCTTTTAAAATAGCTGAAGATTCACAACCGCTGCTGTCTTGGTTGTTCCTCACATGTTGTTTTGGAATATGCGTTTGGAATGGTGACTAGGCGGTCGGATCCACAGCTGAAGCCCACCTCTGCCTTTTATCTGCTGTGCAACTTTGGGCAAGTCACTTAACCTCTCTGAACTTCAGTTTGCTTATCAGAAAGATGGGGAAATGACAATTACTGTTTGCTTCCCGGGCATTGAGAGGATTAGATGAGATAATTCATGTAACTGGCTGCAACCAGTATCTGGCACACTAAGCACTTAAAAGGGGAAAAATTAATATTCTCACTTTTCTTCAGCTTCATTCTATATTTCTTTGAATGCAGCACCAAAGTTTTCTTTTTGCTTTTCTTTTCTTTTTTTTTTAGTCAGAGTCCTTACTCCGTCGCCCAGGCTGGATAGCAGTGGCACGCTCACGGCCACCCCGGAGTCGACCTTCAGGGCTTAGGCAATCCTTCCACCTCAGCCTTCCCAGTAGCTGGAGCTACAGGCACACGCTACCACGTCCAGCTAATTTTTGATTTATTGTAGAGATGAGGTCTTGCCAAGTTGCCCAGGCTGCCTTGAATCCCTGGGCTCAGGCAGTCCTCTTGCCTCAGCCTCTCTTTTTTTTTTTGAGTTGGAGTCTCACTCTGTCACGCAGACTGGAGGGCAGTGGCC
>NW_007247460.1:351989-363961 GCF_000164805.1 Carlito syrichta
AACATGCGGGCTCAGGCAATCCACTCACCTCAGCCTCCCAAAGGCGCGGGATTACAGGCTGAGCCACCGAGCCCAGCTTGCCTCAGCCTCTCAAAGTGCTGGGATTGCAGGCTTGAGCCACCACGCCCAGCCAGCACCAAAGTTTTCATTTCTTAGGAAGCCATGTCAACTAACCTGTATCCTCGACTGAAGTCCATGTCCTTTTTCCACACACATAGCTACTGACACAGTTCACCCCTAACTTGGCCTCTCCCCATTCTCTTTTGCCCCATTCTCTCCCTCGAGCTGGCAGCCCCCAGACTCAGTTTCATCCCCTTAGAGGCTGCCTGTCTCTCTCACTGGTAGGAATGTCTCTGAGTTTGAGATTTGGAGACCAGGGGAAGGCAATAACCACGTGAGAACCACAAAGGCCCAGCCTGTTTCTTCTTGCTCCTCCCCTCCGCCCCCCATGGCAGACCCATAAAAGCCTGCCCAGCTGCCCAGTGAGGTGACCCCTTCGAGCCTGCCTGGTCACGTTGACTTCCCATCAGCAATTGTCCGGGGCAGCGTCCTGGGGCTGCTTTTGAAGTTCAGCGGAGTGAAGTGTAATCTAAGTGAGCTGGAACACGTTTCGATAAAGCAGCTTCCCTGGCCAGGGGCCTCTTTTCAGCAAAGCCATTAGCAAGGAAAGCTGTGGGCTGAGCTTTCCTGCCTGAGTCCTCCGGCCCCTCCACTGGCCTTGATCACAGAGTATTAGGGTTCTGGTGCTCGGAGGGAGAGCTCCATCTAACGCTCTCATTTACAGACGAGGAAGCTGAGGCCCAGCAAGGAGAAGAGGTTTGCCTGAGGTCACATCGCGGGCGAGGCACAGAATCAGGACACTTGTCCACACTGGCTAGGCCCCTCTTGGGCTACACAAGATGATGGGCGGTCAGGGAGGGAAAAAACAGAAGCAGAAAGAACAATGCAAATATAGAAGAGTCGAGTTCCTTCCTTGGAGGGCGCCTGGCAGACCCAGGCATCCCGCAGAGGCCAGACCGGCTGAGGAGGAGAGGGGTCACAGCATGGGTCCAGTGAACGCGCGCAGCCTTTAAAAAGCACATTTGCGGTGTTGGTCTCAACTGGATCTCATGACTCTAGGGGGAATGCCATCACCAACACCGTCACAATCACTAAAATCACCAAAATCACCATCACCACCACCATTGTCACAGCCATCACCACCATCATCAGGACCACCACAATCACCACCAACATCACCATCACCGCCACCACCACAGTCACTGCCACCACCATTATCAATGTCACCATCACCCCTGCCACAGCCGCCATCACCATCACCATCACTCCCATAAAAATCACTATCATCACCTCCCTCCCCATCATCACCTCCACCATCACCGTCACCTTCATCACTACCACCACCATCACTACCATCACCGCCATCACCATTGTCACCACCACCATCACATCCCCTCCATCAACATCAGCACTTCCACCACCACCATCACCACCAATGTCACCGCCACCACCACCATCACCCCCACGACAATCACCATCACCATTATCACCACCACCATCACCATCACCACCATCATCATAACCACAGCTGTCATCATCAACCACCATCCTTGTCCCCACCATTATCAATATCACTGTCGCCACCATCACAACCAACACCATCACCATCACCCCCAAGACAATCACCATCATCATCACCTCTATCAGCATCACCACCACGACCCTCATGACAGTCGCCGTCCCTGTCACCACTATTCCCACCACCACCATCACCATGATTACCACCGCCATCAATGTACCACCATGCTCAACATCATCATCACCCTGCCGCCATCACCACCACCACCATCACAGCCAACACCATCACCGTTACCACCACTACCACCACCATCACCTCCATCATTGTCACCACTAACTACCACCACCATCACCACCACCATCACTAGTGTCATCACCATCAGGATGGCTGTTCTTGTCTATCCTTGGGACTGATTCAGCCAGCAAGACCCGCTCTCCCTCCTCTTCCTTGGGGAAAAAGGAAGGCTCCTCTGGGAGGGTGACCTAGTAGCTGGGCTTCTTACCCAGACTTCTAAGGAATGGATCGGGGGCCTTAGGGGCACCCCATGAAAACTCCCTCACCAACTGAAGTAGTCAGGCTGCAAGTCCTGAAGGGCTCACCTGTCCTCTGGCTCTCCCGATGCCCCTCTAGTTTCCAGAGCACCTGAGGAAGGGAAACCATCCTGTCCTATATGTCCTCTTCTTTACTGTCTGGGGAGGCTTCTCAGGAGTAGAGGGTTGGAGAAGGACTTCCCCCACTCCTGAATGCCAGCAGGTCCCCCACAATAAGACCTGGGAGGCACAGGGGACCTGGTCTTTCTATTCAACCTTGGAGTCTCTGTGCTACTCTCTGGCAGCAGATGGTTCCTACTAATGATGTCTTTCTCAGGCTGTGAGAATGAGTCAGCATGTCTAGGGAGCAGTGGGGTGGAGAAAGCCCAACGCTGCAGGGGCCTCGGAGGACCCTTTCCACAGATGATCCACAGAAGCAGAGTGTTCACAGCTCATCTTTTTGTATGTCCTATGTTGGGCTTCTTCTTAGCTTCATCTTGGCTTTTCGAGGACAACATCCAAGGACATTTTCTCTCTCTGAAACTTCTCACAGTGACCATCAACTGATTTTTCACTGTGGACACATAAGGGATGAGTCCATTCTGAGCTGGTTCTCTCACTTGGCTGCATCCTAGCATCTCTCCTTCCCTGCTTCCCTCCTCGAGTGAGTGCTGTGTTTCAGACGCCATGCAGATCTGTGAAGAGACAGGGACGAAGGAGACAGAGCCCCACCCTCAAGGAGCTCCCACCCAGTATATGTGACACCTCAGACAACATGGTGGGTGCCGGCATAGGGTGGTGTAGGCGTTGGGGGAACAAGAGGAGAGGGACTTGGTCTGACTGAGAAGCATATAGTCAGGAAAGGCTTCCCAGAGCAGGGATGCCTGAGCAGAGTCCTGCAGTTAGGCTCTGAGCCAGCGGATGTAAGGTCTGACAATTAGGTTCGTGAACCATCCTAGAAAAAGCACTACATCCCTCATTGCTGAATATCAGTAAGGTCACCTTCAAAGCTGTGCACTGAAGCCAACGCCTAGTCCACCCATCAAAGCAATTTTGGAACTCTTTTTCTGGAATGGCCATCAGAGCTGTTCTCGTTATCTGTTGAGGTCTGACAATTAAGTTCATGAACTTGTCACCCCGCACTTACGTTGGAAGCACTGTACAAATAACTGTATTGGAACGCCCTCCCTACTCACCTGCTCTGGCCCCCAATGACTTTTTTCTTTACCTGAAGATAAAGGAAAATACTGAAAGGAAGACATCTGATGACATTCAGGACATCAGGGGTAATATGATGACAGTGCTGATGGCCATTTCAGAAAGAGTGTTCCAAAATTGTTTTGACAGGTGGACTAGGCGCTTGGTGTCACCTTTGAAGGTGACCGAGTGGGGAGGCATAGGCAAGAGGATTGTCTGAGAAAGGGGTTCAAGACCAGCCTGGGCAACTTGACGAGATCGTGTCTCTACAACAAATAAAAAAATCAGCCTGGTGTGGTGGCTTACATCTGTAATTCCAGCTACTTGGAAGGCTGAGGCAGAAGGATCACCTGAGCTCAGCAGGTTGAGGCTATGGTGGCCGTGAGCATGCCCCTGTACTCCAGCCTGGGCAACAGAGTGAGACTCCAACTCAAAAAAACAAAAATTAAAAAAATAAAGGCATGACAGGCCTTTGAACACATCAACCCCTCTGAGCGTCCCAGGTCATGTGCCATTAGCTGGTACTTTGTGGTCACACCTAGCTGCAAGGGAGGCAGGAAATGTCTCAGTGACTCTCAATCACTGAGATTTTGCCCCCACCTCCAGGGGACACTTGAAAATGTCCGGAGACATTTTTGGTCACAACTGACAGAGTGGTTGGTGTTAGGAAGTGGCCAGGGATGCTGCTACACATCCCTGTGCACAAGGCAGCCCTGCACAAGAAAGAATTATACACCCCCAAATGTCAACAGTGCAGAGGCTGAGATACTCTGCTCTAACTGGGCTGACAGAACTTGGGATTTCTATTAAAAAATGGAGGAGATTTGCGGTGGCCGGGAGCGGCCACTGCACTCCAGTGTGGGCGACAGAGTGAGACTCCAACTCAAAAAAAAAAAAAAAAAAAAAAATGAAGGAGATAAACAGTATGGGGAACAACCTGCAATTTCTGCCATAGTTACACACACTAAGGTTATACGATTGAAGAGGATTAAAAGGATCTCTTTTGTCAGGGGTATCTTTCTCCAGCAGGGATCAAAGCTTTAAGTCAATGGGGCTTCATAGACGATCAAGAATTAGACTGCTAGACAGGGAGGATTGTGGCTGGGCAGTCCTGAAATCTCACCCCTTGGGTGGCCCACCAGAGCTGCTGGGGAAGCCAGAACCCACAAGCCTCCCAGGGAGACTGAGCCCCACAGGTGGGGTTCACAGCCTGGCCCTGCAGCCATTCACCTTCCTGAAGGTCGACCTTGAGATAACTTGGGACCTTTTCAAACCCATTTCTGATTGGTTCTGTTTTCCAAGGAAGTGAAATCTGGGCTGGGCCAAAAGAAGGTGAGAGATGAAGGGCCTTAATTTCCAGGAAAAATGCAACAGGAAAAATGTGGGAGTATTTACCTGGCAATACTAAGTCACCTGTCTTAAACCCCTGTGTGAGAAACTGGCCAACACAGAGGAGTAAGGACGCAGAGTCTGTTTACGAACTATCTGTATTCGGTTTAGCTTTCTCCTAGCTGAGGTTATTGGGCATCTCTGACGGTCCAGAAACTGTCCTTGGCAACCTACAGATGTGACCTCCTTTAGTCTACCAACCCCATGGAAAAGCTGCAACTGTTGTGGTCCTTCTATAAGGAATCAGGGAGGGGAAGCAATTTGCCCAAGGCCACACGGCTAATAAGATGTAATGAGATGCAAGTTTTGGCCTCAGGAATGTCTGGCCTTAAAGCTCATGTTCTTCCCACAATCACCTGTTTATCTGCCAGGAGGGCCAAGTAGGGATCTAAACTCCTGATAAATGTCACTTCCAAGGAAGGGGGTTCAATGCCATCTCAGTTACTTGCTTCATTGTCTCCCCCATAAACCTCAGTCAATGGATGAATGCTGCAAAGAATGGAGTTATTGTCCTGTCGTTTCCAGCTGGGAAAACTGCAGCACAGAGTGGTCAAGCTGCTTGTTCAAAGCCACACAGCGAGCCAGAAAGTGACTCAAAAGCCCTGCCTTCCTCTGCTCTAACAAATACACAAACAGCTATGGTGCCGCAGTCCCTTGCTACCCTGAAGATTTTTTTTTTTTGAGTTGGAGTCTTACTCTGTTGCCCAGACTGGAGTGCAGTGGCTGCTCCCGGCCACCGCAGCCTCGACCTGCTGGGCTCCGGCGATCCTTCCGCCTCAGCCTTCCGAGTAGCTGGAACTACAGGCGTGCGCTACCACACTCGGCTAATTTTTAATTTATTGTAGAGATGAGGTCTCGCCAAGTTGCCCAGGCGGGTCTCGAACCCGTGGGCTCAGGCAATCCACTTGCCTCGGCCTCCCAAAATGCTGGGATTACAGGCTGAGACACCGAGTCGGGCCTACCCTGAGGATTTTGCCGGGAAAGCTGAGTGATTCACCTGGGGAAGAGATCCGTGAGGGAAGAGACTAGATTTTCATAGCTGTGGGACTCCGGGGGCTGCCCAGAGGAAGCCAGCCAGGGAAGAAAGGTTGTTTTTGTCAGTGGGAAGGAAACAGCCGTGACTCAAAGAGACACGTGCCTCGAATCCATTGAGTAGACAGGTCCCATTTTTAGATGGACACTCGCCTGAGCCATAACCACACCCGATGCCACAAGCCGGCATTTGTCAACAGGAAGCCCATCCCAGCGATGCGTTTTCTGCTCCCTCCCACTCGCGGCCAGGGGTGACTGCTGGGGGCCAGTGGGAACCAGAAGCAAGGGGCTGGGCCACCAGACTGAAGGAGCCAAGCCCAGGGAATGACCTTCATGCCGCTGAGGAAGGCAGTTGTGTCCAGCAGCCAGGACCTCAGGCTTTGCCAGGCCAGGTCTACCACAGAGGGCCCCGAAATAGCTCTGAGGTTCTGTGTCCACGAGGCAAGGAGGGCGGGGGCAGGGACCGCGGGCGGGGGCAGGGACCGCGGGCGGTGGGAATGAGCACAGCGCTACTCTGTTGGAGAGGCAAGACTGTTCCACCTGCTGGCGACATAACTCAGCAGAGATGCTGGCCCATGGCTGGGCTCAGCTGGAAGAGAAAGCCAAGTGTTAGGCTAGGAAAAATGTGCCTGAAACTAATCACAAGGAGAACAACCAGACAATCTCAATGGAGGGGCGTTCTGCAAAACAACAACCTGGACCTAAAAAGTCAGTGTCATAACAGCATTAGTCACAATAGCCAAAAAAGTAGAAACAACCCAAGGGTCCATCCACAGATGAACAGATAAACAAAATGTGGTATATCCATAGAGTGGAATATTATTCAACCATGAAAAAGAAGGGAGTTCTGATCTGTGCTACCACATGGATAAACCTTGAAAATATTAGGCTCACCGGGTACAGTGGCTCAAGTCTGTAATCCCAGCACTTTGGGAAGCTGAGGCGAGAGGATTGCCTGAGCTCAGGGGTTTGAGACCATCCTGGGTAACTTGGTGAGACTTCATCTCTGCAATAAATAAAAAAATAAGCCGGGCATGGCAGCACATGCCTATAATTCCAGCTACTTGGAAGGCTGTGGCCGTGAGCGTGCCACTGTACTCCAGCCTGGGCAACAGAGTGACTCTGACTCGAAAAAAAAAAGAAAGAAAGAAATTATTATACTCAGTGAAAAAAGCCAGTCACTAAAGCCTACATGTTGTATGATTCCATTTACATGTGATGTTCGGAATAGGCAAATCCATCAGCCTGGGCAATGTAATGAGACTTTATCGCTACAAAAGAATTTTTAATTTTTTAAGAAAATTAACCAGGCATGGTGGCACACACTTGTAAACTCAGTTACTTGGGAGACTGAGGGGCAAGGATCGCCTGAGCTCAGGAGGTCAAGGCTGTGGTGGCTGTGAGCATGCCACTGCAATCCAGCCTGGGCGACAGTGTGAGACTGACTTAAAAAAAAGAATGGGCAAATTCTACAGACAGAAAGTATTATAGATTCGTGGTTGCTGGGGAGAATGAATGGGAAGTGACCATCAATGGGCACAGAGTCCTTTTGAGGATGATGAAAATTTTCTGAAATTAGTTGGTGGTGACAGTTGCACAATTTTGTGAATATACTTTAAAAACCACTGAATTGTACACTTTAAAAGAAGGGATTTTATGGAATGTGAATTATATCTCAATTTTTAAAGTTTTGAAAACATTGCAACCAAATACAATGTGTGGTCCTTAGACTCTATACTGAAAAAGAAAAACCAGTTATGAAGGACATTATTGAGACAGGGACATTTGAAAATAAATAATGTATTAGATGACAGTATTATATCAGCATTTGATTTCTTGAGTTGGTGGTGCTGAGGTCATAGGGGGCGATGTCCCTGTTCTCGGTAGTTACATGCTGAAATACTTAAAGTGAAAAGTCATAATGTCTGCCACATCCTCTCAAATGGTTCAGCATTTACCAATACGACGAGGGTAAATAACTTACCCAAGTTTACGCAACCAAGAAGGGACAAAGCTAAGAAATTAGGTATTACCCTGTGCAGGGGTAGAGAGCCAGACTGCCTGGGTAATCATGCAGCTCTGCTCCTTACAGCTGTGTGACCCAGAGCAAATTATTTAACCTCTCTGTGCCCCATGTGTCTCACTTCAAAAATGGGAATAAGCCGGGCTCGGTGGCTCAGCCTGTAATCCCAGCACTTTGGGAGGCTGAAGTGAGAGGATTGCCTGAGCCCACGGGTTCGAGACCTGCCTGGGCAACTTGGCGAGACCTCATCTTTACAATAAATCAAAAAAAAATTAGCCAGGCGTGGTAGCGCACGCCTGTAGTTCCAGCTACTCGGAAGGCTGAGGCGGAAGGATCACCGGAGCCCAGCAGGTCAAGGCTGCGGTGGCCAGGAGCGGCCACTGCACTCCAGTCTGGGTGACAGAGTGAGACTCCAACTCAAAAAAAAAAAAAAATGGGAATAATGATGACAATAATAATAGTATCTATTACAACACCAAGGAGGTTATATGAGTTAAAACGTGAAGCTCTTAGGACAAGGCGTGACACTCTGAAAAAAATCTGAATGTGTTTGGGGGGAAATTCTGAAACCAGGCCGCCTCGTTCATAGCAGAGACCGAAACTTCACACGGTCTCCTCCTCAGAGAACACATGCATTCTCATTGGATGCTGGAATAGAGAACACTTTTTTTTTTTTTAAGTCGGAGTCTCACTCTGTCACCCAGGCTGGAGTGCAGTGGCATGCACCACCACTCTCAGCTAATTTTTTTTTTAACTTACTGTAGAGACGAGGTCTTGTCAAGTTGCCCAGGCTGATCTTGAACCCCTAGGCTCAGGCAGTCCTCCCACCTTGGCCTCCCAAAATGCTGGGATTACAGGCGTGAGCCACTGTGCCCGGATGAGAGCTCTTTCAAAAGGGCCAGATTACTGAGAGAGGAATGATGGGTGAACAGGTCAGAGAGAAGGCAAGCTGCAAGGAGCACGTCCTCGGAAAAAGTCAGGGGATATGGCGGGGGGTGGGGAGGGGCAGGAGTGGGGAGAGACCAGAGAGACGTCACACAGGTTGGGACTGTCCAGGGATGCCCTGAAGTGAAGGAGGAGAGACGGGCTTAGGACCTCCACTCTCATGTTCAGCTGAAGAAGCTGGGCCCCAGAGAGGAACAGTAGGACCCAGGGCTTACCACCAGTAGTGGCAGTGCTGGGGAAGTTTTGGCAGGACTCCAGTCCAGTGCCCTAGCTCTGGCGGGAATCCTCGGGGTGTGGTTTTTGCTGCTACAGACATGAAAAACACCTGATACTTAAACGATGAGCATTATTAAGATACTCCCCTGATCCTTAATGATATCTGTGATCTAATGAACCAAGCTCGAACCACTCTGCCCCCAACAAATTTTTTTTCCCTTTTTTTAGAGATGAAGTCTCTCTCTGTCACCCAGGCTGGAATGCAGTTGTGTGATCACATCTCTGCAGCCTTGGCCTCCTGAGCTCAAGTGACTCCTCCTGCCTCAGTCTCCCAAGTAGCTCAGATTACAGGCATGTTCCACCAAGCCCGCCCTCGACATCTTTTTAAGTACCAGTCAAGGTTCTCAGTGACTTAACCATTGTTGCTTCGGTTTTCAGTTACCTGCAGTTTCACACATCCAAACTGACTGATAGGAATGAGTCTACAAGTCCTAAGTCAAGCAACATGCATCTATTAGGGGTGTATGCTCAGAATTTTTTACTGGTATGGACTCACGTGATAGGAGGTATCACAAAAATGTGGACTCTTCCATTTTCTGCTGTTCTTTGGGGTATAGTGGGGCAGACATGTAGGCCCCAAATGATGAATTCTTTCTTATCCTCTGGAAGGCTGGAGGAGTGAGGAGGCATTGGAGGTGTGTTTGTAACCAGACCTCAGAAAAATCAAGCTTGTGCAAACTGCTGAAAGCTTAGAATTCTAACGTGTTTGCTTGGCTCTAGGAACCAACAGAAGGCATGACATGTGTCGTTCCTCATTCTCTAAGGGACCCAGAAAGTTGTCTTCCTGGGCTAGCTCTCATGACCCAGGCCCACAGGTCTTGAACCCCTAGAAAACTGAGTGAGGACTGTGAGGAGGGGGATCTCTGTATTCCATGTGAGTGAACAGGAAGAAGTGCAGGAGAGACTGTGTATCACCAGAAATGAAGTCCTTGACTCTGGAGAGCTTAAACCAGGCTGCAAACAATAGGAAATCATAGAGCAGAGGCTTAAACAAGATTGAAGTTGATGTCTCTCTTATGAAAAAGAAGTCTGAGAGTAGGGAATCTGGGCTGGTATGGTGACTCTCTGGTCATCTGACACTCAGCCCTCTTCTGTATTCCTGCTATTCTGTCCTAATGGCTTTTGTCCTCAAAGTCACCTCATTGTCCAAGATAGCTGCTGAGCTCCAGCTATTACATCTGAATTCTAGGCAATGATGGAAGGTTAAAAAGACTCCGTCCTTTCCACCCACTAAAGAAGATTTCCTGAAGTTTCTGCTTACATATTACCAGCTGCAAATAAGCCTGGTAATTTTTCTTTTGCCTGGGCACAATACTGCTTTGAATAAAATCGAGGCTCTGTTGCTAAGAAAGAAATGGATTTGGGATACAACTAGCACTCTGCCCCAGCCTCCAAAAGCAAGAGGCTCTTGGGGCCAGGCTTGGTGGCTCAGCCTGTAACCCCAGCACTTTGTGAGGCCGAGGCAAGAGGACTGTCTGAGCTGGTGGGTTCGAGACCCACCCGGGCAACTTGGCGAGACCACGTCTCTACAATAAATCAAAAATTAACCAGGTGTGGTAGCGCATGCCTGTAGTTCCAACTCCCTGGAAGGCTGAGGCGGGAGGATTGCCGGAGCCCAGCAGGTCGAGGCTGCAGCGGCCGGGAGTAGCCATTGCACTCCAGTCTGGGCGACCAAGTGAGACTCCAACTCAAAACAACAACAACAAAAAAACAAATGAAATAAAATAAAAAGAGGCTCTTGGGTCAGAAGAGAGAGGACAAGACCAGAAACAAAAGACATGCTGTCACCTTTATGGTGTGTCCATGACCTTGGGCCTCAACCCCAGCAGAGCGGTGGGAGTGTCTGATGAAATGATGCTGGAGGCCCTCATGAGCTGTCAAGTGCTTTCCCACGTAGGGAGCTGCTGTGGCTGCCGCTGCTGTGGCTGACATTCACAGTGGCTGGCTGTTTAACTGCAGGGAGGAAGGCAGAGGAGCCCGGTGGAAGGAGGCCGGCGTGCACCGGGACACACACTGGGAGATGCAGCCCGGCCAAGGGGTCTGCCCCACCCCCGCCCCTGCCTCCTGGCTGAGTATGTAAACACGCCGGCCAGGACCTGCGCTGCCCCCTGCAGTCCCCAGCACTCCAGACAGGTAGGCAAACAAACACAACGCTGCGGGGGAAGCCCAAACACCCAGGAGAGAGGGGATGGCCTCCGGAAGCAGAAACCAAGTTCTGGGTCCCCACAGAGCCAAAATAACCTGCCCATGGAGTCAGTCGGTCACACCAGCGGGGGAGAGACCAAAACCCCAGCCAGATCTCTTATTTAGCAGTTGGTCACCATGCAAAAATAAAAACCATCCCCTCCCCCAGCTCCAACCGTGGGGCTGTTTGGTGTTGGGAGTCAGCTTGGGTCAGCCCCAGGCAAGTCAGGTTTTTGGTTCTGCCTTCTCTACCGCATCCAGTAGGGCATCTGGGAAGGTGGACTCCCAGCATCGCGGGAGGTGGCAGCTTCTCCTACAGGTCCCCCTGCCCAGTCCTCGGCAGCAGTGCCCCAAGATTTGCTGAGAGTGGCAAGAGGGCCCAGGGAGGGCCCGGCCGCACGTGAAGAACTCGCATGCAGCCACCCCTGCAAGTATGTGCGGATGCCTGCTGAAGGCCTGCAAGCCCTGGGTGAAGGTGGACTTCCGTTTGAGGGGCCGTGAGCCTGGGGTCAGGGCCTCTCCTGGTGCCGGTGTATCCCACTCCCCTGCACCTCCCCCTGTGTGAGCTGCAGAAACTCTGCAGTTTAGAGTTCAAAAACTAATCAGCCACAGCCCCTGGAGGCCCAGGCTGAGGGGGCAGTACGAATGTCAAGCAGTACAGAGAATGATACATCTTGTTTTCCTGTAAGTTGTGTAGTCCCTTTGGCTTGGCACAGGTTAAAAGCACATAAATCAGGCTTCTGTAGCTTTACTTTCTTTTTTTTTTTGAGTTAGAGTCTCACTCTGTTGCCCAGACTGGATTGCAGTGGCTGGTCCC
>NW_007247460.1:364221-367646 GCF_000164805.1 Carlito syrichta
CGCTACCACACCCGGCTAATTTTTGATTTATTGTAGAGATGAAGTCTCGCCAAGTTGCCCAGACAGGTCTCAAACCCACGGGCTCAGGCAATCTACTCACCTCAGCCTCCCAAAGCGTGGGATTACAGGCTGAGTCACTGAGCCCAGCTAGCTTTACTTTCTAGTTCGCCATTCCCTTCAAGACTTGAACCAGATCTTTAAGGAAATGTTTTGTGGAAGTAAACATATGTACAGCAGAGAGCACATGTACGCTCAGAACAGCTGAGAAATTTTTCCAGAGTGTACACATCCAGGTAACAGCATGTAAATCAGGAAGCAGGACGGCCCCGTCCAATGATGACTCCCAAGAGTAACCCCATCCTGGTCCCCAGCGCCATAGATTAGTTTCACTTGCTTGTGAACTTCGTGGAAGTGGAAGCATACAGGATGTCCTCTTCGGTGTCTGGCTTTTTTTTTTTTTGAGTTGGAGTCTCACTCTGTCACCCAGACTGGAGTGCAGTGGCTGCTCCTGGCCACCGCAGCCTCAACCTGCTGGGCTCTGGCGATCTTTCCGCCTCAGCCTTCCAAGTAGCTGGAACTACAGGTGTGTGCTACCACGCCCGGCTGATTTTTTTATTTATTGTAGAGATGAGGTCTCACCAAGTTGCCCAGGCGGGTCTTGAACCCGCGGGCTCAGACAATCCACTCACCTCAGCCTCCCAAAGGCGCGGGATTACAGGCTGAGCCACCGAGCCCAGCTTCGGTGTCTGGCTTCTTTCACTCAGTCTTGCAACCAAGCTCCACCCAGCGAATTGTGTACAGTTGTTGTTTGTTTATTTATTATTTGTTTGAGTTGGAGTCTCACTCTGTCACCCAGGCTGGAGTGCCGTGGCACACTCATGGCCACCCCAGTGTCAACCTGCTGTGCTTTGGCGATCATCCCGCCTCAGCCTTCCAAGTAGCTGGAACTACAGGCGCACGCTTCCACATCCAGCTAATTTTTTGATTTATTGTAGAGATGAGGTCTCGCCAAGGTGCCTGGGCTGGTCTCGAAGCCATGGGCTCAGGCAATTCACTCGCCTCGGCTTCCCAAAGTGCTGGGATTACAGGCTGAGCCACTGAACCTGGCTCAGTCGTTTATTCTCACAACTGGACAGCATTCCCTGTGATGTTTCCTTCATGCTGCTCTAAATGGACATTGGGCTGTTTCCAAAAGTGCTGCCAGGAACTTTCTTTCTACAATCAGGTGCCACAGCCTTCCTTTTTGAAAAAAAAAATTTTGAGTAGGGTCTCATTCTGTCTCCTAGACTGGAGCACAGTGGTATGATCATAGACCACCACAGCCTCAACCTCCTGGTAGCTTCCTGAGTAGCCTCAGCCACCTGAGTAACTGGGACTACAAGCACACACCACCATGCCAGGCTCATTTTTTAATGTGTTGAGATGAGGTCTTGCTATGCTGCCCAAGCTGGTCTTGAACTCCCGGGCTCAAGCAATTCTCCTGCCTCAGTCTCCCAAAGTGCAGGAGTTACAGGCATGAGCCACTGTGCCCAGCTGAAAATTTTTTTTATTGTGTTAAAATATGTATAATATGCCAGGCTCGGTGGATCAGCCTGTAATCCCAGCACTTTGGGAGGCCGAGGTGAGTGAACTGCCTGAGCCTGCAGGTTCGAGACCCACCTGGGCAACTGGGCGAGACCTCATCTCTACAATAAATAAATTAGCCAGGTGTGGTAGCACACACCTGTAGTTCCAGCTACTTGGAAGGCTGAGGCGGAAGGATCGCCGGAGCCCAGCAGGTCGAGGCTGCGGTGGCCGGGAGCGGCCACTGCACTTCAGTCTGGGCAACAGAGTGAGACTCCGACTCAGAACAAAAAATGTATAATATAAAATTTGTCATTTGAACCATCTTTGTACAATTCAGTGGCATAATTACATTCACACTGTGTGCAACAGTTATCACTATTTCCAAAGCTTTTTCATCATCCCAAACAGAAACTCTGTATCCATTAAGAAATGACTCCCTGTTTCTTGATAACCTCTATTCTAATTTCTATCCCTATGAATTTGCTAGTTCTAGGTAACTCATATAAGTGCAATCACACGATTTGTGGCAGCATAGTCAGAACTTCATTCCTTTTTATGGTTGGAAAATATTCCATTGTCTGTGTATAGACCACGATTTTGTTTATCTGTTCATCTGTTGACGGATGTTTGGGTTGCTTCCACCTTTGGCTGTCGTAAATAATGCTGCAGTGAGCACTGGCCTACAAGCCTCTGTCTGATCCACAGCGTTCCACTTGCCGTGTGCCACAGTGAGATAGGTACTCACCCACCCATTAGTCAACTGTCACGTGAATGAAGTGGGATTATTATCCCCAGGCTACAGACAAGAAAATCGAGGCTCAGAGAAGCCAAAGAACTTTCCTAGAGCCATGGAGCTGATCTAAGAGGCTGAGGCTGTGGCTCAAATCCAGTCCTTTTGACCTCCAATCCACTGTTCTTTTATGGTTCCCCTGCTTGTCTCTTGCAACCCTGGTAGTGAAGGAAATTAGAAGATTTTGGTTCACGGCCTACTTCTTGCTTGAGTTCCAGGTAGAAAATCTTTCCCATGGAGCCACTAACTGGGACTTGGACTTTCTGGAAGCATTTTCCTCTCTCTTGGCAAACAGCCCAGGACAGGGGAACAAGAGAGGCGTCTCGGCCCCTTGACTCAGCCCTTAAACTTGTTCTTTAGTTTAGTTTTGTTTTGTTTTTAACTACAAGTTATGTCACACCTCTGCCCTCCTGCCACAGGCCTCCAGAATGGCCCACGGCTCCGGCTACATTTCAGTTCCTCTCTTGGTTCAAAAAACAGAATATCTGACACCTAACTTGATATTTTTATTTAGGAACACAGAGAGAACCACAGGACCCAAAACTGTCCTCCTTCTTTGCCCTGCCACCATAAATTTTGGTGGAAGTTATCCACTCTGTGTTGGGTCCTCTGTGGTCTTGCTCTGGGAAGTAGTCACTTGTCTCCTACAGACCCTGCCCTCAGGACATCCCCGTCAGGACAAGTGATGGAAGCACAGAGACCAAGCCCATGCACCCAGATTCTAACGGTACAGGAAGGGGCCGCACAGGGTTCTGGAGGCAGAGTACAACCGCGAAGGCCGAGTTCACGGGGGCGTTCCCAGGCACCCTGTGCCCAAGGCCCCTGTCACTCTCCTTGCAGATGTTTCTTGAGTGCCCGCAGTGGGCCAGGCACCATGCTAGGCGCGGGGAGCGAGCCGCAAACAGGCAAATCTCAGGGCCTGCCTGAGCCATTCTTGGGCTCTACTGGGAAGGGAACCCCAGCATATGTCCTGGCGGGGACCTTGGCCCTGAGCTGCCCGGCCTCGCGTGGGTGGGGGCTTTGGGCCTCTCGCCAGCTTCCGCGGAATCCGGGTCGATGTAGCAGGCCG
>NW_007247460.1:367666-379926 GCF_000164805.1 Carlito syrichta
GCCTCCTCCCCGGCTGGGTCCGCTGGCTCGCTCGGTAGCTGCATTTTTTAACTGTTAATTTAAGCATGCACCCACTCCTAGATGTGTAAATGCATACATTTGCTCATGTCACGCCCCTATTTAGGTCTGGGCTTTTCCCCTTTCTTTTCTCTTTCTCTTGACTCTCCCCAGCCCCCCACCTCCCGGTGACCCATACTTAAGAGCCCAGAATGAGCCCTTCCATATTTTTCTCCATTTCTTCCTCTACATTTACATATACACAAATGCATGTAAATGGATTTTCTTATCTTGTTCGTTAATATCTCATAGGAACCAACATGGTTACAGTAACACTCTTTTCTTTAAAAATCATTGTTGGTCAGGCACAGTGGCTCAGACTGTTATCCCGGCAATCTGAGAGGCCACAGTGAGAGGATTGCCAGAGCCCAGGGGGTTCAAGACCAGTCTGGTCAACTTGGTGAGATCTCGTCTCCACACTAAATCACAAAAATTAGCTGGGCTTGGTGGCATGTGTCTGTAGTTCCAGCTACTTGGAAGGCTGGGGCAGAAGGATCGCCTGAGCCCAGCAGGTTGAGGCTGCGGTGACCATGAGCATGCCACTGCACTCCAGCCTGGGAGACAGTGAGACTCCAACTCAAAAAAAAAAAAAAAATTTGTTTAGGCCAGATGTGGTGACCTGTAATTCCAGCACTTTGGGAGACTGAGGCAGGAGGATCGCTTGAGTCTAGAAGTTCAAGACCAGCCAGGGAAACATAACAAGATCTTGTCTCTACAAAAAATAAAAGAATTAGCCGGGCATGGTGTCCTAGGTCTATAGTCCCAGGTACTGGGGAGGCTGAGGCAGAAGGATCACCTGAGTCCAGAAGGTTGAGACTGAGGTAAGCCACAATTGTGCCACTGCACTCCAGCCTGGGCAACAAATAAGACCCAAACTCCCCCCGCCGAAATCATTATTTTTATTTTTTGAGTTGGAGTCTCACTCTGTCGCCAAGACTGGAGTGCTGTGGCTGCTCCCGGCCACCGGAGCCTCGAACTGCTGGGCTCCAGCGATCCTTCCGCCTCAGCCTTCCAAGTAGCTGGAATTACAGGCATGCACTACCACGCCCGGCTGATTTTTTGATTTATTGTAGAGATGAGGTCTCGCCAAGTTGCCCAGGCGGGTCTCGAACCCGTGGGCTCAGGCAATCCACTCACCTCAGCCTCCCAAAGCTCAGGATTACAGGCTGAGTCACCGAGCCTGGCTAAAAAAATCATTATTTACATACAGTACAATTCACCTATTTTGAGTTTCTAGTTGGATGAATTTGGTTACTTATATACAATGGTGCAACAATCCCCGTCATCAGTAGTTCTCTCCTTCTGAACAGTTCACTCTGCCCCTTTGCAACAGATCCCCTTCCACCACCATGTAGATAACTGGTAGCGGATAAATTGTATCCAACTCCTCCCTCCTACAGGCATCTAATGTGTTTCCAGGTTTTTTTTCTACTACGAGCAATGGTGTGATTAAAATCCTTGTCACACATCTGTGTGCACCCAGAGGTTGGGTTGCCAGGTTGAAGCCTCCCTGGATTTAATTTTAGAAGACACTGCAGACTGCTTTGGCAGAAGGCCTAACACTTCACTTCCCTGCCAATAGTGGGTGAGGATGCTTTCTCCTAAACCCTATCAGCAGATGGGTGGCACAGCCCCTGGTGGCTTCTACTGAGCTGCTGACTGCCCTGAGGTATCAGGCTATTACTTTAATTCACCTTTCCCTGACCCTTAATGAACTTGAGCATATTTTCATCTGCTTGGTAGCCATTTGGCTTTGGTTTTCCAGGAAATGCATCTTCTTGGTACATCTGTATGTGCTTTAAGCATAGAAATTTCTGGTCACCCAAAAGGGCTGGGGAAGGAGGCACTTGAGTCAATGGCATAGTCTAGGTAAACAAAGAGTTCCCTCATTTGTCATACCCAATTGGGAGCTTTCAGAGGAGACCATAAGCAAATATTTGTAATAATAGTATGAGAGGCATGTGAAGATTGGAGAGTGGACCTCACCCCTCTGAGCCTCAGTTTGCTCATCTGTGAAATGGGGATGATGCCATTGTGCCACCTTCCTCTTTATGGCTGTGGAAAAACTTCGCGGTAATTTATGTAAGGAACCTGGGCATAGTAGATGGCCCATAAGTATACAGCAGTAATCAGCTATAATAAGCATGGTTCCGGGCTCGGTGGCTCAGCCTGTAATCCTGTGCTTTGGGAGGCTGAGGTGAGTGGATTGCCTGAGCTCGTGGGTTCAAGACCCGCCTGGGCAACTTGGTGAGACCTCATCTCTACAATAAATCAAAAAAATTAGCCGGGTGTGGTAGCGTGTGCCTATAGTTCCAGCTACTTGGAAGGCTGAGGCGGAAGGATTGCCAGAGCCCAGCAGGTCGAGGCTGTAGTGGCTAGGAGCAGCCACTGCACTCCAGTCTGGGTGACAGAATGAGACTCCAACCCCTCCCCCCAAAAAAAAAATAAGCATGGCTAAGGCTTTCCTCTGGTGGTTACACAGGCCTTTCAGAGGCCTAGGGTTAACTTGAATGTCAATCCACATTGCATGGTTGAAACTGGGGTCATTTAAGTTTCCTGGGGGCCCAGTGATACCAGATCCACAGAAGTGGGAGTTTCTCAACCTGGGCACTCTTCATATTTGGGGCTGGATAATTCTTTGTTGTGGGGGGCTGTCCTGTGCTTGGAGAATATTTAGTAGCATTCCTGGCCTCTGGCCTCTAAATAGCAATAGTAGACAGACAGACACATATACACACACACCAGTCATAATGATCAAAGACATTCCCAGTTCTGGCTAAATGTCTCCTGTAGGGCTAAATCACTCCTGGTTGAGAACCAGGATACACATAAATTCTCTGGAAGAAACTTCTTGAAGGTTTATATAGCAAGGGCAGAAGCCCCTCTCATAACTCTACTCCCTCTTCCCAGGGTGGCCCCCATTCCTCAGCCCCCAGAATTCCCCTGCAGAGTCTAAACGACACCTAGGTCTGAGCAGGGGTCATGAGTCAGGGGGAGCAGGTGGGAGGTGTCTCCCCTGTGACTGTCCTTGAAATGTCCAGCCTGGGCACAGGGGAGAGCTGGGCCTGCTGACCTAACAGGTGCCCTCTGGAGCTCCCCACAGGTAGGGGATGCCGTGTCTGCCCCCAAAGGTCCAGCAGTCTGACTGGAAGAAGAAGGCATTTGCATGATAACGGACGATGGTTTCTTTCGCAAGCTGCTCTCCATCTCTTCCTCCCAGGTTCAGTCATGAGCTCTCACCAGAGCCATGGCTTTAACTCTGACCTCTCTGTGTATCCATCCCTCCCTTCACATATGATCCACTCCTCTGTTTCAAACAGGATGGTGCATCCTCACTGCAAACACGTCATGCCCCTAGACACAGTTCCTTCTGTCTCCTTCGGATTTGGTTCAGTAACTATTTATCAGGTGCCTTAGCAAAGCCTGCTGGTTGCTTCCCAATGCTGGTCCTTCCTTTCTTCACAAGTAACAGAATCCTGGACAACGCATCCAGCTAAAAAACTACATTTCCAGACCTCTTTTGTAGCTTTATGTAGCCATGTGATGATGTTTTGGCTGATGAGACGCCATCAGAAGGGCAGGGGACTTCTAGAGGGATTCCCTGAAAGAGCAGGGGCGCTGGGCATAGTGGCTCATCCCTATAATTCCAGCACTTTGGGAGGCTGAGGTGAGAGGATTGCCTGAACCCAGGGGTTCGAGACCAGCCCGGGCAACTTGGTGAGACTCCATCTCTACAATAAATCAAAAAAATTAGCCAGGCACAGTGCCGCATGCCTGTAGCTCCAGCTACTCAGAAGGCTGAGATGGAAGGATGGCCTGAGCCCAGTCAAGGCTGTAGTGGCTGTCATCATGCCACTGCACTCCATTCTGGGTGACAGAGTGAGACTCCAACGCAAAAAAAAAAAAAAAAAGAGCAGGGGCACATACCCTCTTGCTCTTCTGTCCTTCTTTCTCAATTTCTGGAATTCAGATGCAGTGAGTGGAGGTCCAGTCGCCTTTTCGGAGCCTGGGGAGAATTTGAGGATGACAGAACAGAAAGGCAGAAGAACACCATGGCTATGGAGCTGCTGCACTAGCCTAGAGATGCACATTTTTATGTGAGAGAAGCCCCCACGTTTGAGCCACCATGACTGAACCTTTTTATTAGCAGTCAGACCGAATTCCTAAGTAAGGCACATGGCCCCTCCCATGTCCTTGCAGCCATCTTTACCCTGCTCCAATTAAATCTCCCTGTTCCCCGGGGCTGAATGCTCTGGACTTATTATTGATTCACCATTGATTTTTATTTCTCTAGCCAGTCAGCCACCATACTCTGCGCTGTCCATTTTCTGCATTAAGTACTTACCTATCTTTTTCCTCTCATCATTCTCAGCATGGCACATAACCGGGGGCTTGGTGAGGGCAGGATTCAGAGACATTTGGAACTCTTGTCAAGGATGCCCAGCCAGACCAAGAAACACCCCTAGGAGCGGGCCCGGGCATGGTAACAGTTGTTTCATCAGTTAAGACTCTTGTTATCTTGCTAGTCCTGGGTCTGACACAGAGTAAGCACTCAAAAAAAACCTGGGGGATCGATGAGCCAATGGAGCAACTAACTAATTACCTTGATACACACATGTACATACACATACGTGCGTAGAGATGGCCTCTATTTTTGCAATCCACACACATACTCATTACTTTTCATTACAGAGACACCAGGTTACAAAGAAAACCCTCAAGAGTTTGCTGTTGACTCGAACAGTGTCACTCGTAAGAAGGACAAAATATGTATGTGGTCAGCTCGAATCCCAGGCCTGCGACGAGAAATAAACTAACCCCTTGTTGAAATAGCACAGGAAACCTGAAGGGAGGTGGGGGAGAGGGTGGCAGGAAAAATGCCTGCGATCTGACACAACTTGTGCAAACAGAGTGGCGGGCCGGGCAGCCCTGGGAGCCCAGGAATTAATAGCCCTGCTGAGGCTCCGGGACTCCGAGATGGAGCTATTTTAAGTCGAGAAATGTCATTTCCACCCACAGAGGCTGCCCCTGTTGCGTTATCTGGAGTCTCTTCAGCCCTGGTGTTCTGGCGGCCTCCCGGCCTGACCTCCCAGTGGCAGGACCACGGCCAACTTGTCGTCACTGCTCTGTGGGGGTGGGGGCTGACCTTAGCCTCCCCGGGTCCCTCCTCTTCCTCACTTTGCTCAGGCCTCAGCATAGTCTGAGTGGACCCGCAGGACCCAGTTCACCTCTCCACAAAAGCAACTGGGCACACTGAGTCTGCTACCTACAGAGCAGCCAATCAGCCCAGCAGGCTGGGCCTGGGGTGGAAAGAGATGGGATCTAGAGACAGAGACCCTTGTCCCACAAGAATAATATTCTTGCCCTGCTGTGTGACCTCGGGCCATTTGCTTATCCACTCTGAATCCCATCTCCTTGCCTGGGAAACGAGAGACTATTCCTTTCTTTGCCATAGTTCTAGGGGAGGCCACAGGAGATTAGATAAAGGGGAGTCTTTTGAACCTTTAGGAGGAAAGCACCGTAGAAATCCAGGTATTACCTGCGGCTCCTCCTCCTCTCCCTTCCAGGCAAAGTAATCCAGGAATGCTTCCTCCGGAGGCAGCGGAGCAGGCAGGATGCTCGCCTTTGAAGTGCCAGTGGGCCTGGGCCGCAGACTCCGCAACAGAGCTTCCAGCCCCACGTTCAGGAGCCCAGGTTCACGTCCTTGCCTGGTACCTGAGGTCAGGACTTCCTCATATCCTCTCTGCTCTGATCATATGTACCTGTCCTGGCTGATGCCACAGCTTAAAGGAGGTGGGGGACTGAGAAGCCCAAAGAATGTGCCAAAATCAAGTCTGCCCTGCAGGTGTCTGATGCCTGAGGATTGCTGGGCTTGTTTCCTCATGCTGAGACCTGGCCAGGAGAAAGCGCCATGGAGGTACTAAATGAGTTCCTAAGGGAGGTGTAAAGAAATGCCAGTGACACCTTAGCCAGAAGTCTTCCTGGATTCATTGCTGATCTTGTCCACTGCCCCCACCCAAGGGGTAAAAGGGAGCTAAGAATTTTTTTTTAAGAAAGCAACAATGGCCGGGCTCGGTGGCTCAGCCTGTAATCCCGCGCCTTTGAGAGGCTGAGGTGAGTGGATTGACTGAGCCCGTGGGTTCGAGACCCGCCTGGGCAGCAAGACCTCATCTCGACAATAAATCAAAAAATCAGCTGGGCGTGGTAGCGCATGCCTGTAATTCCAGCTACTTGGAAGGCTGAGGCGGAAGGATCACCGGAGCCCAGCAGGTCGAGGCTGTGGTGGCCAGGAGTGGCCACTGCACTGCAGTCTGGGCGACAGAGTGAGACTCCAACTCAAAAAATAAAAAAAATTTAAAAAAAAGAAAGCAACAATGAAAATGAAGACTTGCAGGCCCATCTTGTCATATCTTGGAACTTGCCTGAAAGACATGAATATTTTTCCTTTTTGACTTTTTTAAGTGAAATATTCTAGGCACACTAGAAGGTGTGTATCAGTTAGAATAGTCTAGATTCTGCTACAGTAACAAACAACCCCGATCTCAGTGGCTTGACACCCTTTTGCTTCTGCTACTGGCTGTTTCTCACTTGGGATACACATCCTTCACAGGTGAGCAGAGAGGGCTCTACCCATTGAAGTCACTCAGGGACCCAGGCACTGGAACAGTCACCATCTCCAACATTGTCAGATGCAAAAGAGAAACACAGAGGGACTCAGAAAGGCGGTTAATGCTCTAGCTCACAACTCATTGACCAGAACTAGTTACATAGCCCCTCCCGACCACAAGGAGCCAGGAATTACTATCCTGTGAGGCACTTAGAAGGAGGAAGGGCCCACTTGGCCTGGCAGGGTAGCACACACCTGTAATCTCAGCACTTTGGGAGGCTGAGACAGGAGGATTGCTTGAGCCCAGGGGTTTGAGACCAGCCTGGGAAACATTTTTTATCTCTACAAAAAATTAAAAAATTCCGTTGAGCATGGTACATGCTCAGCTACCTGGAAGACTGAAATGGAAGGATCACCTGAGCCCAGGAGGTCACAGCTGTGGTGAGCCACAATTGTGACACTGCACTCCAGTTTGGGTGACAGAGTGAGACACTGACTCAAAAAAAAAAAAAAAAAAAAAAAAGAGGAAGGACACACAAATGATTGGCGAATAACAGTAAGGATGACCTCAGAATGAAGAATTCCATCACAAACACCACGTTCACTCTACCACCTAACCTAGGAAATAATGTTTGCCATGCTGGATGCTGGGGAAGCCCTCTGTGTACTAGACTCAATCAGTCCCTCTGCTTCCTGCACCGAGGTGATTTTCCTCCTGGATTTGCTGCTTATCACTGCCTGTGTTTCTCTATTTTTTACTATATATTTATCTACATTCACAATGTATGGCATTATTCTGCATGTATCTAAAGCCTGTGTAAGTGGCATCGCACTATCTGTATTCCTCTGCAACTTTCTTTTTTGATCCTACTGTGTGTTTCTGGGTGGCGTCATGTGGATGAGTAAAGCTGTGGCAGATTCTGTGCCGTGTGTAGTTCATCGTGTGGCTGCTGCAAAGTCCAGTGCTCATACAGGTATCTTCCGGCTGCTTGCAATTACATACGACTCTGCAGCAAACACACTTGTGTGCCTACAAGAGACAGCTTCTGTGCCGTGAAGACTCAGGCGGGCATCTTCCACCGGACGACATGACCAAATAGCTCTCCAAAACGATTGTACCAAGTCACTCGCCATCAGCTGTGTGTGCCTCCTGGTCACTTCATATCTTTATCGTTACTTGGTTCTGTCTGGTAAGTGGGACATCTCCCCTATGACTTTAATACAATTTCACTTATTAAGTTGGTTCATAAATGTTTATCAAACACCATGTATGCACCAGGCACCCAACTAGGAGCTGAGAATCATGAAGAGGGGCAGGACTCGGCCCCTGCCCTCAGTGAGCTTGCTGTCCCATGAGCAAGACACCTGCGCCCAGGCAGGAGCCATTCAAAATCACCTCATTCTTGGCTGGGCATGGTGGTTCACACCTGTAATCCCAGCACTTTTGGAGGCCAAGGCAGGAGGATTGCTTGAGCTCAGAAGTTCGAGACCAGCCTGGCAACATAGCAAGACCTCATCTCAACAAAAAATAAAAATAATTAGCCTCACGTAGTGGCCCGTGCCTATAGTCTCAGCTACTTAGGAGACTGAGGAGGAAGGATTGTGAAAGCCTGGGAGGTTGAGGCCTTGGTGACCCATGATTGTACCACTGTACTCCAGCCTGGGTGACAGAGTGAGACCCCAGCTCAAAAACAAAACAAAACAAAAAAACCTTCATCAAGACATCATTTAATAAAATGCAGCCACTTACAGCGTGCAATTTGATGAATTTCACAAATGCACACACTGTGTAAAAACCACCACTGTTAAGACACAGAACATCGTTGAACGTACTTCCAGAATCACTCAAGGAGTCCTTTTTTTTTTTTGAGTTAGAGTCTCACTCTGTCACCCAGACTGGAGTGCAGTGGCCACTTCCGGTCACCGCAGCCTTGACCTGCGGGGCTCCAGTGATTCTTCTGCCTCAGCCTTCCAAGTAGCTGGAACTACAAGTGCGCGCTACCATGCCTGGCTAATTTTTTATTTATTGTAGAGACGAGGTCTCATCAAGTTGCCCAGGTAGGTCTCGAACCTATGGGCTCAGGCAATTCACTCACCTCGGCCTCCCAAAGCGTGGGATTACAAACTGAGCCACCGAGCCCGGCCAAGGAGTTCTTTCTTTACTACAGGATATCGGTATATAAAAAAGATGATCAGCTGGGCTCGGTGGCTCAGCCTGTCATCCTGCGCCTTTGGGAGGCTGAGGTGAGTGGATTGCCTGAGCCCGTGGGTTCGAGACCCGCCTGGGCAGTGAGACCTCATCTCTACAATAAGTCAAAAAAATCAGCCGGGCGTGGTAGCGCATGCCTGTAATTCTGGCTACTTGGAAGGCTGAGGTGGAAGGATCGCTGGAGCCCAGCGGGTCGAGGCTGCGGTCCTAATGGAAATATACTCAGGGCTGGAGGCCCTCCGTCACCCACAGAGAAGCAGTGGAGGGGCGGGCAGGCACCACAGGACTTGCTTTTCCCAAAATTATTGCATTGACCTGAAATGCTACCGTGAGTCAGCCCTTTGGCTTAAAATATTTGGTATTCCCTCTGCAGTAGCCGTATTAAAATGTACACAAATGACCTAAGAGACAAACTTGGAGGTATGGGGCAGTCCGTTCTCTACTCACATGTGCAGGTAGAATTGGTCAGTGGATTCTGCCACCTCAGGAGAGGCTATTCCCGAATACAGGAAACAGAGAGGCTGCTGGGGTCCTCCCATCTCCTTCTTTTTAAAATAAAAAATACCTGGGCCAGGCGCGGTGACACATGCATGTAATCCCAACACTTTGGGAGGCTGAGGCAGGAGGATTGCTTGAGCCCAGGAGTTCGAGACCAGCTTGGGCAACATAGCAAAGCCTTGTCTCTATGAAAAATTTTTTAAAAAAATTAGCCGGATGTGGTGGCACACTCCTGTAATTCCGGCTACTCAGGAGGCTGAAGTGGAAGGATCGCCTGAGCCCAGAAGATCGAGGCTGCAGTGAGCCATAATCGTGCCACTGCACTCCAGCCTGGGTGACGGAGTAAGACCCTGACTCAAAAGTAAATAAATAAAATTCAATTTAAAAAATCAGGGAAGAGAGTGATTTCCTTCCTCTAGGACATTTCAAATTAAGACATGGAGGCTATCCCCAACTGAAAGTGTGTAACATCTGTTTTCAACCAATAAGCCGGGGGTGGGGTAATTTTGTCAGGAGAATGAGTTTGGCAGGGGTTTGGGAGAGGCCCAGTATCGGGGTGGTGGAAGATCCCCAAAGTCCGGGGTCACCAGGGACATTGGGACACTGAAGGACAGGACTATAGGTGTTTCTCTCTGGAAAAGAAAAGACTGCAGAGGTAAGAGATTGCTGCCCCAAATACCTGAAAAGTGATGGCGAGATAAAAGGATGGGCAGTTTTACCTGGCCTACCTGGGGCAGGGCCGGGAGAGTCAGAGGTGGTAGGTTTCAGCTCAACATGAGGAAGAACTTTCTTATGATCAGAACTATCAGGTAGGAATGAGTTGCCCCAGGAAGTGGTGAGATCCCTGTCCTCAGAGGCATGTAAGGTGAAGTCAGACATCTCTTCGCAGAATTCAAGCTCCTAGATCCCTTCCATCACTGAGATTCTCTAATTTGTTGAGAATCTCATAGCCAGCCCCTGAGAAGCCCCAAACCAGCAATGATTAGTTGAGTAATGGCTTTGTACAAGGCATGAAGGGGGGGCAGAGGCAAAGAACAAAAGCCATGGCCTCTGTCCTCTGTCTAGCTGGGCAGATGGTATAGGGACAGGATGTGTTTAGAATCCCAGAAGGGATAGAAAACACATATTTGTAGAGTTCAGAGGCAGAAGATCCTGCCAAGGGCTAGAGTCATCCAGAGGGGCTCCAAGGAGGAGATGGGATGGGAACAAGCCCTGGGAGATATTTCAGAATTCAGACAGGTAGACAAAAAGGGGGAGGGTCCTCCAAGGGGGAGAGGGGTGTGGGCAAAGGCCAGGAGGCAGGAAATGATGAAGTGCCCAGCTGGCTGGAGGAACGGAGCACGTAGAGATTAGCAGGGATGGTGGAGAGCGAGCTGAGGAGGGTGAGCATGGAGAGGCCACGGCCCTGGGAGGCACCAGGAGGGGCACTGGTCCTCAGAGGAGAGTCAAGACCCGAGTGTGGCCAGGCTCAAGGTGTCCACTCAGGTGCAGAGGGTGTGGTGGGGGCAGATGACTCCCCCTCCCCCAGACCAGCAAGCACAGCGCCCCAAGAATGGCTCTCAACCCCTTCCCTCAGCCTCACCATGGCCTCCGTCCCCCTCAGGGCAGTGCATGCTGGAGAAAGACGGGAAAACCCACAAAAATCCTCCAAACAAGACAAATATGTAGAGCAGACAAAGGCCTTGCTGGGTGGGATGCGGTTAGGTTGCTTCCCGAGGGGGCGGGCCTGTCACAAGTGGCTTGTGGCCGCAGAAAAATGCGTCATCTCCTGCGCTTGGTGGGGGCACGTCACCTCAGCTCCCCCCACCCAAGGAGCCCAGGCTGGGAGCTCCCGTGGTGAGGTAGTCAGGGGTCCATCACTGGCCCCCAGGTCACCCACACAGCCCGGCTTACTCAGCAGGGGGCTCAAGGGTGACCCTCTCTGGAGTGTTGGTGGGGCCATTTTCAGCTCTCCCCTTGGGGCACTTCCTGGTGTTTGGTGAGTGTCCAGGGCATGGCAGGGTTGGGTGGGAGGGGGGTTGTGCAGCCCCTCAGAGCCCCGTGAGAGTGTGAAAGGGGGAGTAAAGCGGTGGTCCCAGTGAGGTCAGATGCTGCCAGAAGCACCTCAGGGGTCTGGGCTCCGAGGGTGGAGGGAAGGAGGTGGGGGAGAGAAGGTGGGGGCTGAGGCCGTCCTCAGCCCTCGGTCTCCCCGAGCCCCTCCCTGGCCCCACACCCCTCCAGGCTCCCAGGCTCCTGGGGTTCACGTTCCATTTCTGCTCCAGTTCCATGCCTGTTAATGGCCATTGTTCTGTGGAGAAAGACAAAAATGTTTTCAGTTTAGAGGCATTGTCTTGGACTTTCTCTCCGTGGGCCAAGGGTGGGAAGGGAGGCCCCTGTTGGCAGAGTGGCCCCAGGCAGGCAGAGGTTGCACTGGGGGAGGGGGCAGCCTGGATGACAGGAGTCATCTCAGACTGCCTGTGCTGGGTGTGCACTGGGACAGCCCCTAAGAGCAGCCAGGCCCTTCTGGCCCCCTGGCTCCCAGCCTCAACCAGCTACTTTGGACAAGTGAGCAACTTCCTCTCTCTGGGCCTCATCTGTAAGATGAGAGGCTCCAGGATCCTTCTGGTGCTGTGTCTCTGGGCACCAATGGCTCTGTCACACCCACAGCTCCTTCTTCACTCCAAGACCCCAGTGGTCAGAACTGGCCTAGAATCTGGAGGGTGCTGAGTTGGTGGCTACCAAGGCAGCCGAGGGAGAGTACCTGCCCTGCACCTTAAATACCTGTCGACTTACTGTGTGGTCTGGAATTCCATCCTTAGAGATTCACTCCTTTGGGGCTTATTTCAAAAGCTATTTTTTTTTTTTTGAGTTGGAGTCTCACTCAGTCGCCCAGACTGGAGTGCAGTGGCC